>NC_091289.1:121070919-121370919 GCF_032444005.1 Ranitomeya imitator
GACTTCTTTTCTGCCATCAGGCCCCATGATTCATATGTATGCCTCTATCATCATTATATAATTACCAGTGAAATTTCAAGTTTACACCAGTGCTATGAGCTTTATCTATATGACTCTTCATCTTCGTCATTTATTATCTCATTTTAGGATTAAATGTCCAGAAAAAAAAGGAGACCGCTCTGGATAGGGTCCATATTCTGTTGATATTGTTAAAAAGTGCAAAATCGAGAACCTACACTTCTTTCAGCTGCTCACCCTACAACTCACTTAACTCAAAGAAGAGATAGGGGAATAGGGTTACATTATTTTTTTTATTTTGCTTACTTATAATTACTATACATATACCCTTATTACTTTTCTGAGTATTTGCCACTTTTCTATGCAGGCATATTAACTGGTTTAGTTCATGTGAGCATCTCCCAATATCTATTTTTTTGTCTGAATCCACCAAATTCTTTCGGCTTTGGCCAATATTGAAATACCTGTCACTACCGCCTCCGGAGCACTACTCATACTGTGGCAATCTTCATCATAGGCAATCACTGTCACGGACAGACTTTCTCCACATTGTAGCCCTTTGATCTGACAGCTGGTATTAACTGAGGAACAGTTGTAGGAAATGTCACTGCTTCCTAAGGCTGATGCTGTATAGAAGTCTGCCCCAAGCGATGGTCTCCATGACACCTCCACCGTATTGTCTGAGCACTGAGCAATGGCCACAACATTCTGCGGGTCACAAGGCGCTGAATTGTAAAGAGATAAATAATGTGTGAGTGTGAACCATGCAAAGGTAATATTATACATATCGTCTACATCAGGGGTGTCAAACTGCATTCCTTGAGGGCTGCAAACAGGTCATGTTTTCAGGATTTCCTTGTACTGCACAGGTGATAATTTAATCACCACCTCATTTGTGTAGGTGATTAAATTATCACCCGTGCAGTACAAGGAAATCCTGAAAGCATGACCTGTTTGCAGCCCTCGAGGAATGCAGTTTGACATCCCTGGTCTACATTATAAGTGGACTGAAGAGTTCTGAGGCCCTTCTACTCACCTGTCCTTACTTTAATCCCTTGGCTCTTAGAACCATTAACTTTGCCATTGAAAGCAAATACACTCAGTTCGTACTCTGTCCCGCACAGCAGGTTCATGAAGAAGCAGTTGTTATCCCTGTTCACACATTCTTCCTTGCTGCCATCTGGAGCCAAGGCATTTGCGGTGTACCTATTGGCATTAATTACAGGATTCCAGTAAAGGCTGACAGTGTTAATCTGGCAATCACGGATTACTGTCACATTCTGTGGAGCACACGGAGCTATAAATTAAAAAAAAATCTCCAGTTACACATAGAGTAGTATCTAACAAGAGCTCAACTCTTTATATAAGAAATCTATATAGATCAGGGGGTTTACTGATATTACGGGAAATAACAATCTGCAAATTTTTGTTTAATTCTTTAATGTCATCATTCATTTACATATCAGTAACATGTCTATCCATCGTGTGATTTCCACAATTTCTTGGCTTTTCCTTCTTGGTACTGGAATTTCATTGTTGACGAATGTGCAACAAAAAATATAGAGGTAATGTCCCCTTTAGATAGGTTGATCCTGGCCATTAAACGAGCTCCAATCAGCAAAATGCAAGCTAATCAATGCTCATTTACTGGCCAATGAGTCAATGTGCACCGAATAATCTATGATAGTTTGTCTGATTGACTAAATACTACTTTTTGCTGTAAAGTGCTGTAAACATCTTCTAACATTTTAGCTTATATATGACGTATGCCACTGTATGGCATCTGTCGAAAGTGTATGTTGAAAAATATTCCTGATAAAGACCTCTGGTTAAAACCTGAGATGCAGTCTGCACAAAGTTTAAAGCCCTCATTCATCTTAAATTGCTGTCAGCTGAAACATCATCTGGCCGACAACTATCTCACCTAACTCTCCCATACACAGGAATGGTTGCTCTGCCGAGCGCTCTTGTGTTCTCTATGACAGTTCTGGGGTCCTGGGTTCAAATCCCACCAAGGACTATATCTGCAAGAGTTTGTATGTTCTCCCCGTGTTTGCGTGGGTTTCCTCCTGGTTCTCTGGTTTCCTCCCACATTCCAAAGACATACTGATAGGGAATTTAGATTGTGAGCCCCATCGGGGACAGCGATGATAATGTGTGCAAATTGTAAAGCGCTGCGGAATATGTTAGCGCTATATAAAAATAAAGATTATAATTACGGTATTATTATTATATGGCAGAGAATTGTATCGGGGGGAACAAAAGGATTGACAGTCGAAAGAAGGCATGCCTCTTGTGTACAAATTTCTCAACGCCATGTCTGCCATGTGCTGTGCCCATCCTTACATTAGATGCAGTACCTGACACCCATGGATCATTCCTTTGCAAGTTTATAAAGGTATTGGCATCCCAAGGACACAAATACAACCGAAAGTCAAAACTGAAGCCCAAGATCCCAAAACACCAGGCAAAAGTCTCAAGTAACATGCCCCCGCTGCTAAATACATTATAATATATTAATAAATTCCAGATTTCATGCAATCAACATCTCCGATAGTGAAATTACCTGTTTCCAGAGTCAACGTTTCACTGCTATTGCTGATGCAGCCATTAATGAGAGCTATGATGCTCACGTTATATGTCTGTTCACACTGCAGGTTCTGGATGACACAACTGCTAGAATTAGATGTGCATAATGTCTCTTGTCCAAGAGTGGATTTTGCAGACGCCAGATATGAAGTAGCTCCAATACTTAATTTCCAGGATAATAAAGCACTCCCCAGATTGCTGTTATACTGAATGGTGACATCTTGAGGAGAATCCAGCCCTGGTAAATAATAGATATAATATTCATTTTTTTATTTACTTGTAAAAAGTCATAAAAGTCAAATCATCCCTATCAATGCACTGAGAAACTCATGGTAGTATTAATAATGCTTATTTTCATACTGCTGTAAGGAGACGGCGGAGACCCTTGGCTGCTCCCTCACTCCTTCCCCGATGTAGTCCCCCCATGCGGTGTTATGACAGTAGTTTCTGCCTTAATGTGTTAGTGCTGTGTCTGCATTGTCCTAATATGCATTGTTTTGCAATGTTTTCTATATGTGTTAATGCAATGTCTTATGCTGTGCTTAGGGACAGGAGATAGTTAAGTTAATCCAGGGGGCTGGGTCAGCAGCCTGTTACGCTCACGCTCTGACTGGGTGGTGTGAGCGAGGGGATTGTAGCCCCTGGAAGGGGCGTGACTAAGCAGCTACCTTGGTGTTCGCTAGAGCCTCTGATGGTGAGGTCAGGCTTGTGCGGCAGGTAGCTGCCGGGTACCACTGCAGTGTGGTGACAGGCTATGGCAGCTGATCCCACTGAAAGACTTAACACTAATATCAAGTGTCGGCAAGTCGAGCACGACTTGTACTCTGGCAGGCAGGCGGGCACGGCTGGCACTCTGGCAGGCTGGCACTCTGGCAGGCATGCGGGCACAGCTGGCACTCTGGCAGGCAGGTGGGCACGGCTAGAGGGACTGGATATGGTTCAGGTAGGACAGGAACATAGGCAGGCACATGTGGGATAAGGGAACAGGTAGGGACTAGTTCAGACTGGAAGGACAGGAACTGCTTCAGGAGACATGGGAACACAGGCTGGAATGAGTAGGATAAGGGAGCAGGTAGGAACCAGTACAGACTGGAGAGACAAGGACACACAGGGCGCAGAGCAGGCGCAGAGCAAAGCTGCACAATGTGGAGAGCAGAACAGAGCAGCAGGAGAGACAGGAGTAGAGCAGAACCGCAAGAGGCAGAGCAAAGACCAGAACCGCTGAAGGCAGAAGAAAGACCAGAACTGCAGGAGGTGGAGCAAAGACCAGAACCGCAGGAAGCGGAGCAAAGACCAGAACTGCAGGAGGCGAAGCAAAGAGCAGAGCCACAGGAAGCAGAGCAGAGCTGAAGGAGGCAGAGCAAAGAGCAGAGCCACAGGAAGCAGAGCAAAGAACAGAACCGCAAGAGGTGGAGCAAAGAGCAGAGCCACAGGGAGGTGGAGCAAAAGCAGAGCCACAGGAGGCGGAGCAAAGAGCAGAGCCACAGGAAGCGGAGCAGAGCCAAAGGTGGCGGGGCAGAGAGCAGAACCACAGGAGGTGGAGCAAAGAGCAGAGCCACAGGAGGCAGAGCAAAGAACAGAGCCACAGGAGGTGGAGCAAAGAGGAGCAGAGCTACAGGAGGCAGAGCAAAGAACAGAACCCCAGGAGGTGGAGCAAAGAGCAGAGCCACAGGAGGCGGAGCAAAGAGCAGAAGGAGTGAACACAAGGAAACACACAGCGGAATAGGAAAGGCTACAGACAGGAATATAAACGGACACAGGTATGGGACTAAGTTCAGACAGGGTCAAGAACAGACAAGGCACAGAAACAAGGACTCAGCCAAGGGTGCGAAGCCCCCCTGGGTGGCTGAAACAAGAGACACAGGTACAGGCCAGGGTACGAAGCCCCTCTGGGTGGCTGACACAAGAGAAAAAGAAAGGACCTGGTACCTCAGCAGCAAGACACTAACTGAGGAAGTAAGTTTCTCAGGCATCCCCCTAGAGGTTGGAATGCCTTAAGTACCTGATGCCTCTTGGCAATTGGCAGGGAACACCTTAGCAAGGTGCACACAGTTTCTATAAGAAACAGGAAGTGCCAGGGCCACCGCCCTAAGCATATAGCCAGGAATTATGCAGCAAGGAAGGACACGAGGCCCAGAGCATGGAGCCAGCAGAGGACAGAACTCATAGAATGGCTTGTAGTGGTGAGTAAGAGGGGAGATGGGAAGCCATGCAGTGATGCCGGAAGGATTTATTGCCTGTGTGCTGCAGCCGTTGCTGGACATAGGGACATCTTAGGAATTGTACCTCTTTCTCTTCATCACCTTCATAAGTTTCCACTATTGGGCCCTACAACATGTAAGGTGTGGTGCATCCGTTCCAGCATTGAGAGGAGCCAGATGTCTGAGGTAACCCACTGTGACCTGGAGATGGAACTAGAGCTGTTAATTCATGTGCAAAGGGCAGGGGTGCTCACTGACTGTCACCTAGTGAACTCGCCCATGGCTACCACCCCGTGCCACCTTGTTACATTTGGTGTTGTCGGCAGGATCAAAAAGGATCTGGAGTTTATGACCGGAGTGGGAGCAGCTGAGATGGCATTCCCGGAACCTTTCGCCATTGCTACTGGACGAGAGGCTCAGAGTGACTTTGAGAAGACTCCTGAGCTTTGTGAAGTGTTGACTGCCATGAAGGAATTGAAGATGGTGGCTGACAGTGATTTTGAGATGTTGACCAACATGAGAGAGTGAAAGAAGGTGGCTGACAGTGATTTTAAGATGGCGCTGAACATTGGCAAGAAGACAGCCAGTGGTGCAAAAATGAAGGAAAGTGCCACCTTTCGTGGGTGTCACGTAAGAGATTTGGTGCCGAAAGAAAGAAGGCAGCACCCCGTGGTGATGGATGCCCACCCAAAATGGGTGCGGGCAAAGAGAGAGCTCCCACCCCTATAGCAGAACTTGGAGAAACGGGTGGAGCAGCAGGAAGTGACTCCACCTACGAACTGGAGGAGCCCGACAAAGACAGACTACCTGTTGATGGATGAGACGCCATTGCTGGACATGATGGAAAGGCGCAGCACATCTTTCTGCGGTGGCATCGGCCACCAGGACTGGAAGCGATCCGTGGCCTGGGTGGAGACAGGCCTGCGTTTCGAGGCCTGGTGGTCAGAGGAGCTGGAAGAATGGCATCCTTTTTTGCAGCCGGACAAGCGGATGGTGGAGAACGAAGAACCGGCGAGATTGGAGGAGCCGGAACCGGGAGGAGCTCAGAGGATATTGGGCGCTACACTGAGGAGGATCATTGTGGCCGCAATCACTGGCTTCTGCAGTTGCACAAAAGGACTGTCACCGAACACAGCGGCGGTGAGTAGGAAGTTACCATCTGATCTGCCTACCACCCCAACTGCTGCTTCTTCACCTCTTGTGGCCCTGCTCCCATCTCAGTTCGTGCCCCCTCTCTCGAACCCACCGTCATCCCCGGCATCAATGGCACCTACGTCCTCCCAGCCCGTGCCTGTCCTCTCCGGCGCCAGTGGAGCGTTGTGAAGGAACCCCGGGCACCTGTTGCAAGAGAGGCTCAGTGGATCTGGAGTGTAATATGGGAAAAGTGGAGGGAGCGCTGCACTATCCAGGAACTACAGTGCCCCAGAGGAGGAGCTGTGGCTGGCCAGATGACCAGCGATGTGGTCCGGCATCTTGACCTGGCTAGAGGGTATGGCTTCATTAAGGAGGCCAACACCAGAGAAAAGATCTACATGAATGCTGGGTCTGTTGTCTCTGGAGGTCCCCTGCAATTAGAGGACCATGTCACATTTGTTAATGAGCAGGGACTCAGAGGGCCATATCCAGTGGCCATGAGGAAGGCCTCCAATTGGGAGGCATGTCCACCGCAGGAGGACCCACAGAGTGAGCGGCTGATTACAATGGTTGCCGCGGATGCAGGTCCTGCAGCTAAGCAGGAGGAAGCGACGCCTGGATTGCATACAGTGGCCGCAGATACAGCATCAGCACTGGAAGCTCTGGGGGCCATGGGACCACCGCTGGAGGGGATGCAGAGCAGGAGAAACAGTGGAGACTCCTCCTCCAGTGGATCCTCATCCCACACCTATATTGTCGTGCAGGGTCCGCATGCGGCCCATTGCACTAATCAGCGGCCGTGCATTGACTGACGTGGCCCCTTTAAGAAACAAATGTGTGTCTTGTACCGGTTGTGCCTGAAAAAAAATGTGTAAAGAGACTGTTCCGCGTCTCTTGAAGTTCAAGGAACCCAGTACGGCATCAGGACTGACCTGCCAGTGGTGGCCAATCCGGTCACGGCTATGAGACTTTGTTTTTCCCCTCCTCCAAGTTTTTTTGCACACGTTAGCGCACCCCTTGCTGGATAATGGCCCTGAAAATCTTATGAAGGTTAACTGACTGTGCGTGCAGCTGTTGCAAGGACAGTATTCTCAGATCCCAGAACTTTGTCCCCTCTTTACCTTGGACTGGCCCTCGTTAAGCACAGAGCGCCTGTTTACTGCTAAGCCCGTGATCTGGTCAAAGGGGAAGGGGAGATCTTGATCGGGAGGACCAGAGGACCGAGCCTGGTCAAGACTGTAGGATAAGTTGGCCATTGGGCCAGTATGACTGTTTTACAAATCCCAGGAGCAAAGAGACCAGGGTCAGGTAGAACCACTCCAGAAGACTCTGAGACTCCTTGTCCTGTTCCGACTGTTTTTTTTTATATGTGATGTCTTAACCCTGCGGCGGTCATCATGGTCGGGGATGACTGTTATGGACCTGATGGTTAGGAGCACCCGGAACGACCTGATGGTTAAACTAACACAGGACAAGCTCTGGGAAGTGGGAGCTCTGCTGACCGCAACCCCTAATCCTATCACACACACTAGAAATAGCCGTGGAGCGTACCTAACTCTACCTAGACGCCTCTTCACAGCCTAAGAGCTAACTAGCCCTAGAGATAGAAAATAAAGCCTACCTTGCCTCAGAGAAATTCCCCAAAGGAAAAGGCAGCCCCCCACATATATTGACTGTGAGTTAAGATGGAAGTCACAAACACAGAAATGAAACAGGTTTCAGCAAAGGAAGCCAGACTAACTAAACAGACTGAGGATAGGAAAGGTATCTTTGCGATCAGCACAAAAAACTACAAAAAGACCACGCAGAGTGTGCAAAAAGACCTCCGCACCGACTCACGGTGCGGAGGTGCCACTCTGCATCCCAGAGCTTCCAGCTAGCAAGGCAAAATCATGATAGCAAGCTGGACAAGAAAACAATGAACGAATAATTAACTAGCAGGGACTTAGCTTCTGCTGGAGTAGACAGGTCACCAGAAAGATCCAAGAGCGAACTGAACCAGTACAAGAACATTGACAGCTGGCATGGAGTAACGATCTGAGTGGAGTTAAATAGAGCAGCCAGCCAAAGTATAAACTACGTCAAAGGAAAAAAAATGGACAGAAAAAACCAGCTCACCTACTAGGCATTTGTTGTGGGGAAGCCCGGATGACGTGCAGTCTTCACGTGAAACAGTGGAACAAATAGAAGAGAAAATCCAGCTTCCAGAAATATCCAATTTATTAAAGTTAAAATCCAAGGTCCAAAAACATGGTTCACAGGAGAGAAGATAGCATCTCTTCTGTGAACCATGTTTTTGGACCTTGGATTTTAACTTTAATAAATTGGATATTTCTGGAAGCTGGATTTTCTCTTCTATTTGTTCCAATAAACTACGTCACCTGTGGAAGGAACCTCAGAAGCAGCAGCTCCACTCACAGCCACCAGAGGGAGTCCATGGACAGAACTCGCCGAAGTACCATTCATGACCACAGGAGGGAGTTCGATAACAGAATTCACAACAGTACCCCCTCCTTGAGGAGGGGTCACCGAACCCTCACCAGAGCCCCTAGGCCGATCAGGACGAGCCAAATGAAAGTCACGAACTAGATCGGCAGCATGAACATCAGAGGCAAAAACCCAGGAATTATCTTCCTGACCATAACCCTTCCACTTGACCAGGTACTGGAGTTTCCATCTCGAAATACGAGAATCCAAAATCTTCTCCACCACATACTCCAACTCCCCCTCGACCAACACCGGGGCAGGAGGATCAACGGAGGGAACCATAGGCGCCACGTATCTCCGCAATAACGACCTATGGAACACATTATGGATGGCAAAAGAAGCTGGAAGGGCCAAACGAAATGACACAGGATTGAGAACTTCAGAAATCTTATACGGACCAATGAAACGAGGCTTAAACTTAGGAGAGGAAACCTTCATAGGAACATAACGAGACGACAACCAAACCAAATCCCCAACACGAAGTTGGGGACCAACACAGCGCCGGCGGTTAGCGAAACGTTGAGCCTTCTCCTGGGACAATGTCAAATTGTCCACCACATGAGTCCAAATCTGCTGCAACCTGTCCACCACAGTATCCACACCAGGACAGTCCGAAGGCTCAACCTGCCCTGAAGAGAAACGAGGATGGAAACCAGAATTACAGAAAAAAGGCGAAACAAAAGTAGCCGAGCTGCCCGATTATTAAGGGCGAACTCAGCCAAAGGCAAGAAGGACACCCAATCATCCTGATCAGCAGAAACAAAGCATCTCAGATATGTTTCCAAAGTCTGATTAGTTCGTTCGGTTTGGCCATTTGTCTGAGGATGGAAAGCCAAAGAAAAAGACAAATCAATGCCCATCTTAGCACAAAAGGACCGCCAAAACCTCGAAACAAACTGGGAACCTCTGTCCGAGACGATGTTCTCCGGAATGCCATGCAAACGAACCACATGCTGGAAATACAATGGCACCAAATCAGAGGAGGAAGGCAATTTAGGCAAGGGTACCAAATGGACCATCTTAGAGAAGCGATCACAAACCACCCAAATGACCGACATCCTTTGAGAGACAGGGAGATCTGAAATAAAATCCATGGAAATATGCGTCCAGGGCCTCTTCGGGACCGGCAAGGGCAAAAGCAACCCACTGGCAAGAGAACAGCAGGGCTTAGCCCGAGCACAAGTCCCACAGGACTGCACAAAAGAACGCACATCCCGTGACAAAGAAGGCCACCAAAAGGATCTAGACACCAAATCTCTGGTACCAAAGATTCCAGGATGACCAGCCAACACCGAACAATGAACCTCAGAGATAACTCTACTAGTCCATCTATCAGGGACAAACAGTTTCTCCGCTGGACAACGGTCAGGTCTATCAGCCTGAAACTTCTGCAGCACCCGCCGCAAATCAGGGGAGATGGCAGACAAAATTACCCCCTATTTGAGAATACCCGCCGGCTCAGGAACACCCGGAGAGTCAGGCACAAAACTCCTTGACAGGGCATCAGCCTTCACATTCTTAGAGCCCGGAAGGTACGAAACCACAAAATCAAAACGGGAGAAAAACAGCGACCATCGAGCCTGTCTAGGATTCAACCGTTTAGCAGACTCAAGATAAGTCAAATTCTTGTGATCCGTCAAGACGACCACGCGATGCTTGGCTCCTTCAAGCCAATGTCGCCACTCCTCGAATGCCCACTTCATGGCCAACAACTCTCGATTGCCAACATCATAATTGCGCTCAGCAGGCGAGAACTTTCTAGAAAAAAGGCACATGGTTTCATCACCGAGCCATCAGAACTTATTTGCGACAAAACAGCCCCTGCTCCAATCTCAGAAGCATCAACCTCGACCTGAAACGGGAGCGAAACATCTGGCTGGCACAACACAGGAGCAGAAGAAAAACGACGCTTCAACTCCTGAAAAGCCTCTACAGCCGCAGAGGACCAATTGACCACATCAGCACCTTTCTTGGTCAAATCAGTCAATGGTTTAGCAACACTAGAAAAATTAGCGATGAAGCGATGGTAAAAATTAGCAAAGCCCAGGAACTTCTGCAGGCTCTTCACAGATGTCGGCTGAGTCCAATCATAAATGGCCTGAACTTTAACAGGGTCCATCCCGATAGTAGAAGGGGAAAAAATGAAACCCAAAAATGAAACCTTCTGAACTCCAAAGAGACATTTTGACCCCTTCACAAACAAGGAATTCGCGCGAAGGACCTGGAACACCATTCTGACCTGCTTCACCTGAGACTCCCAATCATCCGAAAAGACCAAAATATCATCCAAATATACAATCATGAATCTATCCAGGTACTTTCGGAAGATGTCATGCATAAAGGACTGAAACACAGATGGAGCATTAGAAAGCCCGAATGGCATAACCAGGTATTCAAAATGGCCCTCGGGCGTATTAAATGCTGTTTTCCATTCATCGCCCTGTTTAATACGCACAAGATTATACGCCCCTCGAAGATCTATCTTGGTGAACCAACTAGCCCCCTTAATCCGAGCAAACAAATCAGACAGCAGCGGCAAAGGGTACTGAAATTTGACTGTGATCTTATTAAGAAAGCGGTAATCAATACAAGGTCTCAAAGAACCATCCTTCTTGGCCACAAAAAAGAACCCTGCTCCCAACGGTGATGACGACGGGCGAATATGACCTTTCTCCAAGGATTCCTTTATATAACTCCGCATAGCGGCGTGCTCTGGCACAGATAAATTGAACAGTCGGCCCTTAGGAAACTTACTACCAGGAATCAAATTAATAGCACAATCGCAATCCCTATGAGGAGGTAGGGCACTGGATTTGGGCTCATCAAATACATCCCGGTAATCCGACAAAAACTCAGGGACTTCAGAAGGAGTGGAAGGCGAAATTGACAGCAATGGAACATCACCATGTACCCCTTGACAACCCCAGCTGGACACAGACATAGATTTCCAATCCAATACTGGATTATGGACCTGTAGCCATGGCAACCCCAAAACGACCACATCATGCAGATTATGCAACACCAAAAAGCGAATATCCTCCTGATGTGCAGGAGCCATGCACATGGTCAATTGAGTCCAGTACTGAGGCTTATTCTTGGCCAAAGGCGTAGCATCAATTCCTCTCAATGGAATAGGATACTGCAAGGGCTCCAAGAAAAAACCACAGCGCCTGGCAAACTCCAAGTCCATCAAATTCAGGGCAGCGCCTGAATCCACAAATGCCATTACAGAATAGGACGACAAAGAGCAAATCAGAGTAACGGACAAAAGAAATTTAGACTGTACCGTACCAATGGTGGCAGACCTAGCGAACCGCTTAGTGCGCTTAGGACAATCAGAGAAAGCATGAGTGGAATCACCACAGTAAAAACACAGCCCATTCCGACGTCTGTGTTCTTGCCGTTCAGCTCTGGTCAAAGTCCTATCACATTGCATAGGCTCAGGCCTATGCTCAGAGAATACCGCCAAATGGTGCACAGCTTTGCGCTCACGCAAGCGCCGATCGATCTGAATGGCCAAGGACATAGACTCATTCAGACCAGCAGGCGTGGGAAATCCCACCATGACATCCTTAAGGGCTTCAGAAAGACCCTTTCTGAAAATTGCCGCCAGGGCACACTCATTCCACTGATTAAGCACAGACCACTTTCTAAACTTCTGACAATATACCTCCGCTTCATCCTGACCCTGACACAAAGCCAGCAAGATTTTCTCTGCCTGATCCACTGAATTTGGTTCATCATAAAGCAATCCAAGCGCCAGAAAAAACGCATCTACATCACGCAATGCAGGATCTCCTGGCGCAAGGGAAAATGCCCAGTCTTGAGGGTCGCCACGCAACAAAGAAATAATGATTTTTACTTGTTGAACGGGGTCACCAGAGGAGCGGGGTTTCAAAGCAAGAAACAGTTTACAATTATTTTTGAAATACAGGAACTTAGATCTATCCCTGTTGTGAATTCTGTGGCTGAATTCACTCCTGTGGTCACAAGTGGTACTGCAGCTTCTGAGCTTCCTCTCTCAGGTGTTCTGGTGAGCTCGTTGGCTGCTTTGTTATTTAACTCCACCTGATTCTGTCTTCCTTGCTCCTTGTCAATGTTTCAGTGTTGGATCTGAGCTTCTGGATCTTTCCTGTGGCCTGCTGCTCTGCTTAGATAAGTGCTTCTTTGCTTTTGTTGCAACTTTTTCTGTCCAGCTTGTCTTTTCGTTTTGCTGGAAGCTCTGAGACGCAAAGGGTGTACCGCCGTGCCGTTAGTTCGGCACGGTGGGTCTTTTTGCCCCCTCTGCGTGGTTTTTTGCTTTAGGGTTTTTTGTAGACTGCAAAGTTCTCTTTGCTATCCTCGCTCTATCTAGAATATCGGGCCTCACTTTGCTGAATCTATTTCATCCCTACGTTTGTCTTTTCATCTTGATAACAGTCATTATATGTGGGGGGCTGCCTTTTCCTTTGGGGTATTTCTCTGAGGCAAGTCAGGCTTGTTTTTCTATCTTCAGGCTAATCAGCTCCTCAGGCTGTGCCGAGTTGCATAGGTAGTGTCAGGCACAATCCACAGCTGCCTTTAGTTGTGTTTAGGTTAGGTTCAGGTATTGCGGTCTACAGAGATTCCACGTCTCAGAGCTCATTCTGTTGTTTTTGGGTTATTGTCAGATCACTGTATGTGCTCTGATTGCTGGCACACTGTGTCACTGGATTGCCTACATAACAGTACAAGGAGCCAACCTAATGATTCTCAATAGAGGGAAAAAAGAAGTTCTGACACCTTTTTTTTTTTCTCAGCTCTGTGTTCAGTCTTTTTTTCCCCCTAGACATTTGGGTGTTTCAGGACACAGGTGTGGACATGGATATTCAGGGTCTGTGCTCTTCAATGGATAATCTCGTTACACATGTACAAAGGATTCAAGATACTATTGATCAGAAATCTATGTTAGAACCAAGAATTCCTATTCCTGATTTGTTTTTTGGTGATAGAACTAAGTTTCTTAATTTCAAAAATAATTGTAAGCTATTTCTGGCCTTGAAACCTCATTCTTCTGGTAATCCTATTCAACAGGTTTTGATTATTATTTCTTTTTTGCGCGGCGACCCTCAGGACTGGGCATTTTCTCTTGCGCCAGGAGACCCTGCATTGAGTAATGTCAATGCGTTTTTCCTGGCGCTCGGATTACTTTACGATGAGCCTAATTCAGTGGATCAGGCTGAGAAAAATTTGCTGGCTTTGTGCCAGGGTCAGGATGATATAGAAGTATATTGTCAGAAATTTAGGAAGTGGTCAGTACTCACTTTGTGGAATGAATCTGCGCTGGCAGCTTTGTTCAGAAAGGGTCTCTCTGAGGCTCTTAAGGATGTCATGGTGGGTTTTCCTATGCCTGCTGGTTTGAATGAGTCTATGTCTTTGGCCATTCAGATCGGTCGACGCTTGCGCGAGCGTAAATCTGTGCACCATTTGGCGGTATTGTCTAAGATTAAACCTGAGCCTATGCAGTGCGATAGGACTATGACCAGAGTTGAACGGCAAGAACACAGACGTCTGAATGGTCTGTGTTTCTACTGTGGTGATTCCACTCATGCTATTTCTGATTGTCCTAAGCGCACTAAGCGGTTCGATAGGTCTGCCGTCATTGGTACTGTACAATCCAAATTCCTTCTGTCCATTACCTTGATATGCTCTTTGTCATCGTATTCTGTCATGGCGTTTGTGGATTCAGGCGCTGCCCTGAATCTGATGGATTTGGATTATGCTAAACGTTGTGGGTTTTTCTTGGAGCCTTTGCGGTGTCCTATTCCGTTGAGAGGAATTGATGCTACACCTTTGGCCAAGAATAAACCTCAGTACTGGACCCAGCTGACCATGTGCATGGCTCCTGCACATCAGGAAGTTATTCGCTTTCTGGTGCTACATAATCTGCATGATGTGGTCGTGTTGGGGTTGCCATGGCTGCAAACCCATAATCCAGTATTGGATTGGAACTCTATGTCGGTATCCAGCTGGGGTTGTCAGGGGGTACATGGTGATGTTCCATTTTTGTCTATTTCGTCATCCACTCCTTCTGAGGTCCCAGAGTTCTTGTCTGATTATCAGGATGTATTTGAAGAGCCCAAGTCCGATGCCCTACCTCCGCATAGGGATTGTGATTGTGCTATCAATTTGATTCCTGGTAGTAAATTCCCTAAAGGTCGATTATTTAATTTATCCGTGCCTGAACACGCCGCTATGCGCAGTTATGTGAAGGAATCCCTGGAGAAGGGACATATTCACCCATCGTCATCACCACTGGGAGCAGGGTTCTTTTTTGTAGCCAAGAAGGATGGTTCGCTGAGACCATGTATTGATTACCGCCTTCTTAATAAGATCACTGTTAAATTTCAGTATCCCTTGCCATTGTTATCTGACTTGTTTGCTCGGATTAAGGGGGCTAGTTGGTTCACTAAGATAGATCTTCGTGGTGCGTATAATCTGGTGAGAATCAGGCAAGGAGATGAATGGAAAACTGCATTTAATACGCCCGAGGGTCATTTTGAGTATCTAGTGATGCCGTTCGGACTTGCCAATGCTCCATCTGTGTTTCAGTCTTTTATGCATGACATCTTCCGTGAGTATCTGGATAAATTCCTGATTGTTTACTTGGATGACATTTTGATCTTCTCAAATGATTGGGACTCTCATGTGAAGCAGGTCAGAATGGTTTTCCAGGTCCTGCGTGCTAATTCTTTGTTTGTGAAGGGATCAAAGTGTCTCTTCGGTGTGCAGAAAGTTTCATTTTTGGGGTTCATCTTTTCCCCTTCTACTATCGAGATGGATCCGGTTAAGGTCCAAGCCATCCAGGATTGGACTCAGCCGACATCTCTGAAAAGTCTGCAAAAATTCCTGGGCTTTGCTAATTTTTATCGTCGCTTCATCTGTAATTTTTCTAGCATTGCCAAACCATTGACCGATTTGACCAAGAAGGGTGCTGATTTGGTTAATTGGTCTTCTGCTGCTGTGGAAGCTTTTCAGGAGTTGAAGCATCGTTTTTGTTCTGCCCCTGTGTTGTGTCAACCAGATGTTTCTCTTCCGTTCCAGGTCGAGGTTGATGCTTCTGAGATTGGAGCAGGGGCGGTTTTGTCACAGAGAGGTTCTGGTTGCTCAGTGTTGAAACCATGTGCTTTCTTTTCCAGGAAGTTTTCGGCTGCTGAGCGTAATTATGATGTGGGCAACCGAGAGTTGCTGGCCATGAAGTGGGCATTCGAGGAATGGCGTCATTGGCTTGAAGGAGCTAAGCATCGCGTGGTGGTATTGACTGATCATAAGAACCTTACTTATCTCGAGTCTGCCAAGCGCTTGAATCCTAGACAGGCCCGTTGGTCGTTATTTTTTGCCCGCTTCGATTTTGTGATTTCGTACCTTCCGGGCTCTAAAAATGTGAAGGCGGATGCTCTGTCTAGGAGTTTTGAGCCGACTCTCCGGGTTCATCTGAGCCGGCGAGTATCCTCAAGGAAGGAGTCATTGTGTCTGCCATCTCCCCTGATTTGCGGCGAGTGTTGCAAAAATTTCAGGCGAATAAACCTGATCGTTGTCCGGCGGAGAAACTGTTCGTTCCTGATAGGTGGACTAGTAAAGTTATCTCTGAACTTCATTGTTCGGTGTTGGCTGGTCATCCTGGAATCTTTGGTACCAGAGAGTTAGTGGCTAGATCCTTCTGGTGGCCATCTCTGTCACGGGATGTACGTACTTTTGTGCAGTCCTGTGGGATTTGTGCTAGGGCTAAGCCCTGCTGTTCACGTGCCAGTGGGTTGCTTTTGCCCTTGCCGGTCCCAAAGAGGCCTTGGACACATATTTCGATGGATTTCATTTCTGACCTTCCCGTTTCTCAAAAGATGTCAGTCATTTGGGTGGTCTGTGATCGCTTTTCTAAAATGGTCCATCTGGTGCCCTTGGTTAAATTGCCTTCCTCCTCTGATTTGGTGCCTTTGTTCTTCCAGCATGTGGTTCGTTTGCATGGCATTCCTGAGAATATTGTTTCTGACAGAGGTTCCCAGTTTGTTTCAAGGTTTTGGCGAGCCTTTTGTGGTAGGATGGGCATTGACCTATCTTTTTCCTCGGCTTTCCATCCTCAGACTAATGGCCAGACCGAACGAACCAATCAGACCTTGGAAACATATCTGAGATGTTTTGTTTCTGCAGACCAGGATGATTGGGTGTCCTTTTTGCCGTTGGCTGAGTTCGCCCTTAATAATCGGGCCAGCTCGGCTACCTTGGTCTCTCCATTTTTCTGCAATTCTGGGTTCCATCCTCGTTTCTCTTCAGGACAGGTTGAGTCTTCGGACTGTCCTGGTGTGGATTCTGTGGTGGACAGGTTGCAGCAGATCTGGACTCAGGTAGTGGACAATTTGACCTTGTCCCAGGAGAAGGCTCAACTTTTCGCTAATCGCAGACGCCGTGTGGGTCCCCGACTTCGTGTTGGGGATCTGGTTTGGTTATCTTCTCGTCATATTCCTATGAAGGTTTCCTCTCCTAAATTTAAACCTCGTTTTATTGGTCCGTATAGGATTTCTGAGATTCTCAATCCTGTGTCTTTTCGTCTGACCCTCCCAGACTCCTTTTCCATACATAATGTATTCCATAGGTCGTTGTTGCGGAGATACGTGGCACCTATGGTTCCATCTGTTGAGCCTCCTGCCCCGGTTTTGGTGGAGGGGGAATTGGAGTATATTGTGGAGAAAATTTTGGATTCTCGTGTTTCTAGACGGAAACTCCAGTATCTGGTTAAATGGAAGGGTTATGCTCAGGAAGATAATTCCTGGGTTTTTGCCTCTGATGTCCATGCTCCAGATCTTGTTCTTGCCTTTCATGTGGCTCATCCTGGTCGGCCTGGGGGCTCTGGTGAGGGTTCGGTGACCCCTCCTCAAGGGGGGGGTACTGTTGTGAATTCTGTGGCTGAATTCACTCCTGTGGTCACAAGTGGTACTGCAGCTTCTGAGCTTCCTCCCTCAGGTGTTCTGGTGAGCTCGTTGGCTGCTTTGTTATTTAACTCCACCTGATTCTGTCTTCCTTGCTCCTTGTCAATGTTGCAGTGTTGGATCTGAGCTTCTGGATCTTTCCTGTGGCCTGCTGCTCTGCTTAGATAAGTGCTTCTTTGCTTTTGTTGCAACTTTTTCTGTCCAGCTTGTCTTTTCGTTTTGCTGGAAGCTCTGAGACGCAAAGGGTGTACCGCCGTGCCGTTAGTTCGGCACGGTGGGTCTTTTTGCCCCCTCTGCGTGGTTTTTTGCTTTAGGGTTTTTTGTAGACTGCAAAGTTCTCTTTGCTATCCTCGCTCTATCTAGAATATCGGGCCTCACTTTGCTGAATCTATTTCATCCCTACATTTGTCTTTTCATCTTGCTAACAGTCATTATATGTGGGGGGCTGCCTTTTCCTTTGGGGTATTTCTCTGAGGCAAGTCAGGCTTGTTTTTCTATCTTCAGGCTAGTCAGCTCCTCAGGCTGTGCCGAGTTGCATAGGTAGTGTCAGGCGCAATCCACAGCTGCCTTTAGTTGTGTTTAGGTTAGGTTCAGGTATTGCGGTCTACAGAGATTCCACGTCTCAGAGCTCGTTCTATTGTTTTTGGGTTATTGTCAGATCACTGTATGTGCTCTGATTGCTGGCACACTGTGTCACTGGATTGCCTACATAACATATCCCCAGAAAAAAAATCAGGAATTGGAATTCTAGGCTCTAACATCGGATTCTGAACCACAAAATCTTGAATGTTTTGTACCCTTGCAGTGAGATGATCCACACAAGAGGACAGACCTTGAATGTCCATATCTACACCTGTGTCCTGAACCACCCAGAGGTTTAGGGGAAAAGAAAGACAAAACACACTGCAGAGAAAAAAAAATGGTCTCAGAACTTCTCTTATCCCTCTATTGAGATGCATTAACACTTTTTGGCCAGCTGTACTGTTATGGACCTGGTGGTTAGGAGCACCCGGAACGACCTGATGGTTAAACTAACACAGGACAAGCTCTGGGAAGTGGGAGCTCTGCTGACTGCAACCCCTAATCCTATCACACACACTAGAAATAGCCGTGGAGCGTACCTAACTCTGCCTAGACGCCTCTTCACAGCCTAAGAGCTAACTAGCCCTAGAGATAGAAAATAAAGCCTACCATGCCTCAGAGAAATTCCTCAAAGGAAAAGGCAGCCCCCCACATATATTGACTGTGAGTTAAGATGGAAGTCACAAACACAAAAATGAAACAGGTTTCAGCAAAGGAGGCCAGACTAACTAGACAGACTGAGGATAGGAAAGGTATCTTTGCGATCAGCACAAAAAACTCCAAAAGGCCACGCAGAGTGTGCAAAAAGACCTCCGCACCGACTCACGGTGCGGAGCTGCCACTCTGCATCCCAGAGCTTCCAGCTAGCAAGGCAAAATCATGATAGCAAGCTGGACAAGAAAACAATGAACGAATAATTAACTAGCAGGGACTTAGCTTCTGCTGGAGTGGACAGGTAACCAGAAAGATCCAAGAGCGAACTGAACCAGTACAAGAACATTGACAGCTGGCATGGAGTAACGATCTGAATGGAGTTAAATAGAGCAGCCAGCCAAAGAATAAACTAAGTCACCTGTGGAAGGAACCTCTGAAGCAGCAGCTCCACTCATAGCCACCAGAGGGAGTCCATGGACAGAACTCGCCGAAGTACCATTCACGACCACAGGAGGCAGTTCGATAACAGAATTCACAACAGATGACCATATTTTAGGAGGGAGGGGTGTAAGGAGGTGGCAGAGACCCTCGGCTGCTCCCTCTCTCCTTCCCTGATGTAGCCCCACCCATGCGGTGTTATGACAGTAGTTTCTGCCTTAATGTGTTAGTGCTGTGTTTGCATTGTCCTAATATGTATTGTCTTGCAATGTTTTCTATGTGTGTTACTGCAATGTGTTATGCTGAGCTTAGGGACAGGAGATAGTTAAGTTAATCCAGGGGGCTGGGTCAGCAGCCTTCAGGCTTGGCCATGACAAGTTGTGCTCCCCTGCTAGGAGCATACTGTACCCACTGGAAGGAGCACAGGCTGCCAGGACTCTCAGGAAGTGGACACAGGGACTGAATGTGTGCCCCACCAGAGACTTTTGGCTCCAGATAGCCTACTCGGATTTATTGCCTGGTCTGCTGCAGCCGTTGCTGGACATAGGGACAGCTTAGGAATTGTACTTCTGTCTCTTCATCACCTTTATTAAATATAAGTTACCACTATTGGGCCCTACAATATGTAAGGTGTGGCGCATCTGTTCCAGCACGGAGAGAAGCAAGATGTCTGAGGTAACCCACTGTGACCTGGGGCTGGGACTAGAACTGTCTATTCATGTGCAATGGCAGGGGAGCTCACTGACTGTCACCTAGTGAACTCGCCCACAACTACCACCCCGTGCCACTTTGTTACACTGCTCCTCCAAATGGGTACAAAAATGGTGATCAGCTTTGTAATTTTGAACAGCAGCTGGATTGTGCCACATCCTGATCTAAGGGCCCATCTCCCATCGCATTAATATTTTCAGTGACCAGACTGACCATGATAGCTAATAGTTGTATAAAAGGTCTTACCAGATAAGAGCTGATTTAGCACATTGTGTATTTTGTTCTTTTTACACATATTTGTTTTTATATTAATAGTAACAACCATAATAGACATAACAGAATGGAAATGGACTTACTTCCGGTTTCCTGGAATATCTGTTTCTCTTCCCCTGCTGTATAAAACCAATTATAAGATGTAAGGCCAAAAATATACTTAGTGCATGGAAGGAGATTATCCAACAAGATAGTGGTAGAAGTGGTTTTCCTGATAAAGGCCAATTTAGTAGTTGGTCCATCTTCATACACAAAAATGCCATACATTAGAGCCTTCTCAACACTTGTCCAAGATAACGTTGCAGAGTAACTTGAGAGTGACGTGACCGTGACATCCACTGGTGGTGGAGTTACTAAAAAATACAAAATATCACATAAATCATAGTAGTGACACGTATGGAATGATGATGAAGCCAGCATCACCTCTGTTATATACACAGGCTGTATCACTCTGCTAAGTACTGGGGACAATGGACTTGTGAACAAAAAGCAACACCAGAGAGTTAGTTGATCCTCTGCTATGTCATAGCATTGGATAAAATGGGTTTCAGTCGCAAACACAGAAATTTCTTTAACGGCTTATCAAGAAGTCAGTGATGCAAAGAAATTGAGTGATTTTATCCAAGTTTTTCATCAGTGCCTGGTCAGTGTGTCATATTTTACTATCAGAGATTCATCATTTCTTTTTCTGCATGTGAGAACACGTCAAACAAACATGAAAATCAGGCAATGCGCAGATGGAATCCGAGTGCTGACAGACTTTTTTCATGGACCCATTGGCAAAATTGATCTTTGACTTCTATCATATTTGAACATGTCTCCGTGTTTTGATATACAGTCATGGACAAAAATTTTGAGAATGAGACAAATATTAATTTTTCCAAAGTCTACTGCTTCATTTTTTCTAATGGCAATTTGCATATACTCCTGAATGTCAGAGTGATCAGCTTAACAGCAATTACTGTACTTGCAAAGTCAATATTTGCCCAGTAAATGAACTTTAACCCCCAAAACACATTTCAACATCATTGCAGTCCTGACTTAAAATAGCAGCTAACATCGTTTTAGTGATTGATCCATTAACACAGGTGTGGGTGTTGATGAGGACAGGGCTGGCGATCAATCAGTCATGATTAAGTAAGAATGACATCACTGGACACTTTAAAAGGAGGCTGGTGCTTGGTATCATTGTTTCTCTTCAGTTAACCATGGTTATCTCTAAAAAAACACATGCAGCCATCATTGCACTGCACAAAAATGGCCTAACAGGGAAGAGTATCACAGCTACAAAGACTGCACCTCAGTCAACAATCTATTGCATCATCAAGAACTTCAAGGAGAGAGCTTCCATTGTTGTCAAAATGGCTCCAGGGCGCCAAGAAAGACCAGCAAGCGCCAGGACCGTATCTTAAAACTGTTTCAGCTGCGGGATCGGACTACCAGCAGTGCCGAGCTTGCTCAGGAATGGCAGCAGGCTGTTGAGAGTGCTTCTGCACGCACTGTGATGCGGAGACTCTTTGAGCAAGGCCTGGTTTCAAGGAGGGCAGCAAAGAAGCCACTTCTCTCCAGAAAAAACATCAGGGACCGACTGATATTCTGCAAAAGGTACAGGGAGTGGACTGCTGAGGACTGGGGCAAAGTCATTTTCTCTGATGAATCCCCTTTTCGATTGTTTGGGACATCTGGAAAACAGCTTATTGGGAGAAGAAGAGGTGAGCGCTACCACCAGTCTTGTCCCATGCCAACTGTAAAGCATCCTGAAACCATTCATGTGTGGGGTTGCTTCTCAGCCAAGGGAATTGGCTCACTCACAGTCTTGCCTAAAAACACAGCCATGAATAAAGAATAGTACCAGAATGTCCTCCAAGAGCAACTTCTCCCAACCGTCCAAGAGCAGTTTGGTGCCCAACAATGCCTTTTCCAGCATGATGGAGCACCTTGCCATGAAGCAAAGGTGATAACTAAATGGCTCATGGAACAAAACATAGAGATTTTGGGTCCATGGCCTGGAAACTCCCCAGATCTTAATCCCATTGAGAACTTGTGGTCAATCATCAAGAGACGGGTGGACAAACAAAAACCAACAAATTCTGGCAAAATGCAAGCATTGATTATGCAAGAATGGACTGCTATCAGTCAGGATTTGGTCCAGAAGTTGATTGAGAGCATGCCAAGGAGAATTGCAGAGGTCTTGAAGAAGAAGGGTCAACACTGCAAATATTGACTTGCTGCATTAACTCATTCTAACTGTCAATATAACCTATTGGTACTCATAATATGATTGCAATTATATTTCTGTATGTGATATAAACATCAGACAAACACTAATAAAAACCAGAGGGCAGCAGATCATGTGAAAATATAATTTTGGTGTCATTCTCAAAAATTTTGGCCATGACTGTAGAGTAGACCACTATGTCTGTAAACATACAGACATGTGAACAACCACCTACACTATAGCAGGTTTGTGTCCTGACAGTGAAAATGAAAAGTGACGTCTGAACGCGCTCTTAGCCCAATGCATTTGTTACTTTTCAGGAATCTGATGCAGATATAGACATGTTCCTCCATATTAGGCTTATTCAGAAAGTCATTAATTCACGTATGAGTTCTATCAGTGCTTTTCACAGATAGCACTCGTAACTAGTATAGTCTAAGGGGTGGTTCACACATCCAATGTTTTTGCGGCCTGAAACTTGAAAAATCGCTAGACATGTCCAATATTGATCTGAATGTCGGATCAAAATCGGCAGTGCAAGTCTATGAGTCTGGGAAAGAAATCGGACAGTTTTTCATGGATTATTAGATAGGAGGAGATACTAAAACTTTTTTTTTGTCATCCAGGAAGAAGTAGGGAAACTCGGAACAAACTTGGATGAAACTCTGATCACACTGATGAAAATCTGATAAAACTTTGAACAAAATCACTGATCAAACTATGTCACATGGGAAAAAGAATTGAGATCTGAATGAGTCCTTTAAGAAAGTTCTAAAAGTGATCCAGAGGATTGTGACTGCTACTCTGGAATATCATACAGGGTATAACTCGGGATCAGTGACCGATAACTAAGGCAGCGTGGTATTCTCACAATTAGTCATTTACTATTTGGATCATTGCGTTGTGTACACTCATATAATTTCTACTTGTATAAATTATGCTTTAAAGGGAACATCAGAATTGTGCTCAGTAAGCTACACACAGTGTCAGATCGGCGCCGTTATAGTGAATAAAATGATACCTTGGTTGGTCGCTTTGCTGCCACAAACTGCGTCTGCGCAAGTGATTACATTAGATATTCATTATGTAAACTAGGGGGCAGGTCAGTGAGGGATTAGTGACCTGTCAGAAGCCATACAGATGAATAGCTAATCAGGGCACCACATAAATCCCCCCACAGGCCACCCCGAAGCACGAAAATCTCATTAATTAAAAAACAAAAATACAAGATGGATTTCATCACCAGGTATCATTGTAAGGCCGGGGTCACACTGGCGACTTAAATGGACAAGTGCAATGCGATTAAAAATCGCATTGCACTCGGACCAATGTCAATCTATGGGGCAGCTCCCAGCATCCAATTTTTTTTGACAGCCGTTTTTTTTGGGCCGAGACAATCGCAGCTTGTCACCGATTATCGGATCGGACTCGCCAATGCAAGTCTATGGGTGCAATGAAAAATCGGATTACAAGCGGACCACAAGTGTGACTTGCGATTAAATCGCAAGACATCTCCAGGTGACAGAAAATTGCATCAGGCATTGGCAGGAAGTTTTGGCATGCAAATTACCCAGGAACAGATTAAAAAAAAAACAGGAATAATGCCTCCACGGATTCCTACAAGCATGTTGACGCTTATTAACGTCGAGATGCTCATAGTTCAGGTCCAAGAGAGGCCTAAACTATGGGACCAGAGAGATGCCCACTATGCCGACCGGGCATGCAAGGAGGCAGCGTGGATAAGAATTTGTTGCCAAATGTTCCCAGGTTATGCAGACAGATCTCGGGAGGAGCAGGAGAGAATTAGTAAGCAAAATACTGTCAAAATGTTCACATTTAACTTTTAAAATGTTTCTTTAAACTTAAATGTACAATATTCATATGTTATATTGGATTTAAAAAATGTGCCTTCCTATTCAGCTCAACCGTTTAAAAGTAAGGCTAGGTTCACATTGCGTTTAGTATAATCCGTTTAACGGATCCGTTAAACCCATGTACAGAAATGAGCCAAATTTGTTGAAAATTTGGTTTCACGTTAACGCTTTCGTTAACGCACGTGACTGCGTTTATGTCATTTTGATGTCCATTCGTGAAGCATCCGTTTGAAATATCTACAGGTAACTTTGACATAGTGGGAATAACCGAGACATGGTTAGATGAAAGCTATGACTGGGCAGTTAACTTACAGGGTTACAGTCTGTTTAGAAAGGATCGTAAAAATCGGAGAGGAGGAGGGGTTTGTCTCTATGTAAAGTCTTGTCTAAAGTCCACTTTAAGGGAGGATATTAGCGAAGGGAATGAGGATGTCGAGTCCATATGGGTTGAAATTCATGGAGGGAAAAATGGTAACAAAATTCTCATTGGGGTCTGTTACAAACCCCCAAATATAACAGAAACCATGGAAAGTCTACTTCTAAAGCAGATAGATGAAGCTGCAACCCATAATGAGGTCCTGGTTATGGGGGACTTTAACTACCCGGATATTAACTGGGAAACAGAAACCTGTGAAACCCATAAAGGCAACAGGTTTCTGCTAATAACCAAGAAAAATTATCTTTCACAATTGGTGCAGAATCCAACCAGAGGAGCAGCACTTTTAGACCTAATACTATCTAATAGACCTGACAGAATAACAAATCTGCAGGTGGTTGGGCATTTAGGAAATAGCGACCACAATATTGTGCAGTTTCACCTGTCTTTCACTAGGGGGACTTGTCAGGGAGTCACAAAAACATTGAACTTTAGGAAGGCAAAGTTTGAACAGCTTAGAGATGCCCTTAATCTGGTAGACTGGGACAATATCCTCAGAAATGAGAATACAGATAATAAATGGGAAATGTTTAAGAACATCCTAAATAGGCAGTGTAAGCGGTTTATACCTTGTGGGAATAAAAGGACTAGAAATAGGAAAAACCCAATGTGGCTAAACAAAGAAGTAAGACAGGCAATTAACAGTAAAAAGAAAGCATTTGCACTACTAAAGCAGGATGGCACCATTGAAGCTCTAAAAAACTATAGGGAGAAAAATACTTTATCTAAAAAACTAATTAAAGCTGGCAAAAAGGAAACAGAGAAGCACATTGCTAAGGAGAGTAAAACTAATCCCAAACTGTTCTTCAACTATATCAATAGTAAAAGAATAAAAACTGAAAATGTAGGCCCCTTAAAAAATAGTGAGGAAAGAATGGTTGTAGATGACGAGGAAAAAGCTAACATATTAAACACCTTCTTCTCCACGGTATTCACGGTGGAAAATGAAATGCTAGGTGAAATCCCAAGAAACAATGAAAACCCTATATTAAGGGTCACCAATCTAACCCAAGAAGAGGTGCGAAACCGGCTAAATAAGATTAAAATAGATAAATCTCCGGGTCCGGATGGCATACACCCACGAGTACTAAGAGAACTAAGTAATGTAATAGATAAACCATTATTTCTTATTTTTAGGGACTCTATAGCGACAGGGTCTGTTCCGCAGGACTGGCGCATAGCAAATGTGGTGCCAATATTCAAAAAGGGCTCTAAAAGTGAACCTGGAAATTATAGGCCAGTAAGTCTAACCTCTATTGTTGGTAAAATATTTGAAGGGTTTCTGAGGGATGTTATTCTGGATTATCTCAATGAGAATAACTGTTTAACTCCATATCAGCATGGGTTTATGAGAAATCGCTCCTGTCAAACCAATCTAATCAGTTTTTATGAAGAGGTAAGCTATAGGCTGGACCACGGTGAGTCATTGGACGTGGTATATCTCGATTTTTCCAAAGCGTTTGATACCGTGCCGCACAAGAGGTTGGTATACAAAATGAGAATGCTTGGTCTGGGGGAAAATGTGTGTAAATGGGTTAGTAACTGGCTTAGTGATAGAAAGCAGAGGGTGGTTATAAATGGTATAGTCTCTAACTGGGTCGCTGTGACCAGTGGGGTACCGCAGGGGTCAGTATTGGGACCTGTTCTCTTCAACATATTCATTAATGATCTGGTAGAAGGTTTACACAGTAAAATATCGATATTTGCAGATGATACAAAACTATGTAAAGCAGTTAATACAAGAGAAGATAGTATTCTGCTACAGATGGATCTGGATAAGTTGGAAACTTGGGCTGAAAGGTGGCAGATGAGGTTTAACAATGATAAATGTAAGGTTATACACATGGGAAGAGGGAATCAATATCACCATTACACACTGAACGGGAAACCACTGGGTAAATCTGACAGGGAGAAGGACTTGGGGATCCTAGTTAATGATAAACTTACCTGGAGCAGCCAGTGCCAGGCAGCAGCTGCCAAGGCAAACAGGATCATGGGGTGCATTAAAAGAGGTCTGGATACACATGATGAGAGCATTATACTGCCTCTGTACAAATCCCTAGTTAGACCGCACATGGAGTACTGTGTCCAGTTTTGGGCACCGGTGCTCAGGAAGGATATAATGGAACTAGAGAGAGTACAAAGGAGGGCAACAAAATTAATAAAGGGGATGGGAGAACTACAATACCCAGATAGATTAGCGAAATTAGGATTATTTAGTCTAGAAAAAAGACGACTGAGGGGCGATCTAATAACCATGTATAAGTATATAAGGGGACAATACAAATATCTCGCTGAGGATCTGTTTATACCAAGGAAGGTGACGGGCACAAGGGGGCATTCTTTGCGTCTGGAGGAGAGAAGGTTTTTCCACCAACATAGAAGAGGATTCTTTACTGTTAGGGCAGTGAGAATCTGGAATTGCTTGCCTGAGGAGGTGGTGATGGTGAACTCAGTCGAGGGGTTCAAGAGAGGCCTGGATGTCTTCCTGGAGCAGAACAATATTGTATCATACAATTATTAGGTTCTGTAGAAGGACGTAGATCTGGGTATTTATTATAATGGAATATAGGCTGAACTGGATGGACAAATGTCTTTTTTCGGCCTTACTAACTATGTTACTATGTTACTATGTTACTATGTCTGCCTTCAGGCACTGTAAATAAAGTTGTTCTCCTTTTTTTTTTGCTCTTTTGTCAGCGTTGGGTGTGTATGGATAACATTCTCCATTTTGAAAGCATTGAGTGAACTTCTGCTAGCAAGATGTTTGTGTCTGAGCTTGTTAGATTTTGCTTGATGCAGTTGCGACTTCGGCAGAGAAGGCGTATTTCCCAAAGGAGATATTGGATCCATGAAGTGATTTTTTTCCGGAATACATATGGTGCCTTTCACACCCTGTATGTTCAGCTTCAGGATCATCCCTTTAAATTTCAATGTTATCTTCGGCTGTCCACTGAAACCTTTGATGTTCTGCTCTCACATGTGAAGGATGAGATACATCATCAGCGCAGCACTTTCCGTGATAGTATTTGTGCGGAGCAACATTTAGTGGTGACTCTGAGGTAATTATCCTTTTTTTAACATTGTTCTATTGACAAAGACAGGATGTAATTTATCGTGGAGCATGTCTTTTAATTATGTACACTTTGGCAATTGTCTGATTTCATTTTAACTTGCCTTTATGTTAGTTGTCCTTTAAAATCATAACAATATGTCCATAGTGCTATTTTTTTTTTTTTGTGATTGTCGACAGATATCTGGCTACCGGAGAATCTTTTGCGTCACTGCATTTTCAATTTCGACTGGGGAAATCAACCATTTGCCAACTAGTTCGTGAAACTTGTGATGCCATTTGGAAAAACTTACAACCACTTGTGCTACCAACCCGGACAACAGAAATGTGGCTATCGATTTCCAAACATTTTGAGGATGTGGCTAATTTCCCCAATTGCATTGGTGCCGTGGATGGCAAGCACATTCGGATTCAGAAACCAGTGCATAGTGGATCCCTATACTATAACTATAAGAAAAACTTTTCCATTGTATTGATGGCTATTGCGGATGCTAGATACCGTTTTGTTGCTGTGGATATTGGTGCATATGGACAGACGAATGATTCCAGAGTCATCAAAGAGTCCAACATGGGGAAATGTTTGTATAGCAACAACTTCAACATACCCTCAGCACGACCACTTCCGGGGACCGAAGGCCAAAGTTTGCCCTATGTTTTAGTTGGGGATGAGGCGTTCCAACTCGGACGCAATCTCCTAATGCGTACTCAAGCCGTAGTCTAAACTCCACAAGACGCATTTTTAATTATCGCTTGAGCCGGGCAAGACGTTATGTGGAGTGTGCCTTTGGTATTTTGACCTTAAAATAGCGTATCTTACTAACTTGCATGCAACTGCAACCTGAAAATGTGGACCGTGTAGTGAAGGCATGCATCTGTCTGCACAATTTTGTTTCCAGACATGAACCCCAGGTGGTTGACCCCGATGACTGTGAGTCAAACCTCATGAGCATAGATTCGACTACTGGTCGGTCTACAGTTGAAATAATGAGAATGATCAATTTGCAAATTACTTCATACATGAAGGTCTTGTTCCATGGCAAGACATACACATGTGAAAATGTTGAAGCCTGTTTATATTGGTGCAATGTGTGGGGCAATTCCCTTTTTTTTTTTTTTAGTTTGTATAACCTTAATCAATTGTAAAAAGTTCAATCCATACAAGAATATGAAATGTTATAATAACAGTTAACTTTAGTACAAATATTTTGAAGACATTGTTCATCCAACCTGATTGTTGGTAGACATTTTAACATATGAGATCCCATAGGGATGAACAAAAACATACACAATTAACTTGGGTACAAAAAAAAATTTTACACAAACATTTTAAACGCAGTAATTGCCAAAGTTTGGTGATTATTTTAATAGTAGTTACAGACTGTGATATTGCGCGGGCATATTGTCTGCCCAACTGTACGCTGGACTGCTACATTGCCTTTGCATTTCCATACTCGGTTCACCCTGGCCTTTGTATTGTGGTTTGTATGACGGCATGTCCATGGTTCTTGGTCTTGAGGAAGTGGGTTCCTGAGGGCCAAAAAAATTCCTCGACTAGGTCATTAAATCTTTGCCTAAACATTATATTTCTGTGCGGCGGTATCTTTTGGACTACAGGCACATATGACAAAAGCAGAAGCTTCCACTCATTGGCTGCATATACTGATTCACGGGATTGCAATTCCGTAATTTCCCGCCTTAGATCTCTGTGTTCACTGCGACACAGATCCTCTAACCGTTGGAGTCCATCTACAATTATGGCATCGACTTAATCTTTGGCAGATGATCGCTTGTATCCGCGGTGTGCTTGCAAACGGGCACTGACAACAGGAGCCACAGTACTACTGTCCATTGATCGTGGCTCGCTCAGGCCAGACACATCTTCAGCGCCCGTCTGCTGGCTTGTTTCCTGTCGAGATGGCTCCGGTTCCTCTGCCTCTAGAGGCGCAGCAGTACTGCATATCGTTCTATAACAAAAAAATATATATTTAAGAGATTTTAATTAAATACTTGTTCGTCTCTCACACCAAAGCTTTTTACTTACGAGCGCTGGGACAACGTTTTCTGTAGAAACAACAATTGCTCATAATGAACACATGGGGTCACACGTTTGCCACCAGATCCACTGGGGGGTGTTTTGGCTGCTGCGGAAGTCCCGTACAAATCGATCTCTAATGGATCTCCACCGGGTATGGACAGCATCGGCTTCAAAGAAAAAAAACAAAAAAAAATTATTTGACAGCTTGCAATCTTTACATTTTGCAAGTTAAGTTCAGCAATAACTACCAATTTTTTTCTTAGAGGATGCGGACTTATCCAAATATCGTGGGTCCAACTGGCATATTATTTTCTCCCACAACTTCCGGTTTTTAATAATATCATTGTGGGAGCTGTCACTTTGATCCCATATGGACGGATTCGCTTCCACTAGTGTTATTAGTGTCTCGTTTTCTATGTCCAAGGGCTCTTTGTCAACTGCAATGTTCCTTCTTTTTTTGGCGGGCTGCTTGGACTATGTAAATACAAAACGTTATATTAAAATGTATATGTTCATTTTTGGTTGCTTACCTTTATCTCATTGCCAAAACTACATTATTATTAAGGACAGTTATCCTAATTTTTTAATTTTTAAAACACTTTTAATTTTTTTATAAATTATATTGCAATGTTTAACCGTTTATTTTTGTTGGTTGTCCTTGTAGTCTTTGGTTTATGTTATGATATGTATGTAGTTTTTTTAACCAGGGTTTTAAATGTTGTTATATATATGTTTCTTGTGTTATGTTTGTTTTGTATGTTTGATTTTTTAATAAAAAAAAAGGAACCAACTAATTGGTATTTTTTTTGGTCAAAAAGGAACATTTTGCGTGATATTTACCACTTCTAGATGAGGTGAAGACAGACGGCGAGGCTGATTTTTTTTTCCTTTTTCAACAACCTACGGTGTAGTAAAAAAAAAATAAAAAAAATTACAATTCTTGAATCAATTAATTTATGTGTTAAAGACACAAATTTGTGGCATGTACCTTCTTGGACACTTGTGACACTTTTTCGGGGGGTGGCCTGGCAGGTTCGGGATCAGAAGATTCCTATTTTCAATAAAAACATGATTACACATGATTACCTCAATACACTGGAGTGACACAACATTATTGTGGCTTTTTAAATCGAAAGCCTACCAATTGCGACGAGAAGACTGCAGACACGCTGCTGCTGCTTGATCCCTTACTATCCGATATCTGTGTACAAACAAAACAATACATTTAGTACACATACATCGACGGTCACTACACACTCAAATGATGTATACAGAAATATATAATACATAGAATTGTACTTACATTGCCTCTGATCGCTCACAAGATACACACACACTGTGTTGCTGGCGTCTCCAGAGTGTGTTTGCAGAGTATATGCTCCAAAATGGCTGCAATCATATTTCCTGTCACATGACCACATGGACTAGCCTCATTACCGCAATCCATCGTATGGTTTCATTTGGACATTTTGCTTGATTTGCATCTGGCTGCGTTAGCAATAGACTTCAATGGCAGAATTAACGCTTCCATTACTCTTGCGTTAGCTTGACTGTACCTGAAAACGCTGCAGGCCGCGTTGGAAGGTACGTCATAAAAAAATGGAATGTTGCAAACGCATGCCAATTTTGACATGCGTTACCATGCGTCATACAAATGCAAGTCTGTGGGTGCGTTACAATGTCCGTTACATTGCGTTTTGCCTACTTAAAAACGTGTCCGTTAGACGGACTGCCGTAGCGCAATGTGAACCCAGCCTAATACACCAGATTGTTATGTGGTAATCTTTACACAATATAGTTTATAGATCATGTATGTTGTCCCCATTAATTTGTAAATGCAGTAATTACAAAACTTAGCACACAACAAATGTGTTGCTTTTCTTGTTGATGTTTTGCCCATATATTAGTCAGTATGTAGGTGGATGCTTTGGCCTTAAGTAATAATAGATGTCCTTACCCATACCTCAAAACCTCATCATTGTAGTAATTCTCCTTTCAAGTATGTTGTGATGAAGGTCCTTTTTCGCCCTGATTGTGACTACTTTTGGATTATTTTTCGGAAGCCGTTAAAAAGTGAAACCTATTTCTTTTATATTGAATGCAAAGTAAATGTTTTATGCTCAGAACATATCCATATTTGTGGTTAAAACAATTGTGTTTTGTGTTACATTGCAGTGAATGATGTGACAAGGCGTTGGAGCAGCTGTAGGGACTCATATAGGAGGGAGAGTGTTGTGAATTCTGTGGCAGAGCTCCCTCCTGTGGTCACAAGTGGTACTTCTTCTGATTCTCTCTGGGAGCTTCCGTTTGTGGAGGAAAGTGGTACTGCGGCTTCTGAGTTACTGTTGTGAATTCTGTGGCAGAGCTCCCTCCTGTGGTCACAAGTGGTACTTCGGCTGATTCTCTCTGGGAGCTTCCGTTTGTGGAGGAAAGTGGTTCTGCGGCTTCTGAGTTTCCTCCCTCAGGTGATCTGGTGAGGTCGTTAGGTGCTTCTCTACTTAACTCCACCTAATGCTTTGATCCATGCTTCCTGTCAATGTTCCAGTGTTGGACTTGTTTTTCCCTGGATCATTCCTGTGGCCTGCTGCTCTGCATAGCTAAGTTCTTCTTTGCTATTTGTTTGCTATTTTTTCTGTCCAGCTTGTCTAATTGTTTTGCTGGTAGCTCTGGGACGCAAAGGGTGTACCTCCGTGCCGTTAGTTCGGTACGGAGGGTCTTTTTGCCCCCTTTGCGTGGTTTTCTTTAGGGTTTTGTGTAGACCGCAAAGTTATCTTTCCTATCCTCGCTCTGTTAAGAAAGTCGGGTCTCACTTTGCTGAATCTATTTCATCCCTACGTTTGTCTTTTCATCTTAACTCACAGTCATTATATGTGGGGGGCTGCCTTTTCCTTTGGGGTATTTCTCTGAGGCAAGGTAGGCTTATTTTCTATCTTCAGGCTAGTTAGTTTCTCAGGCTGTGCCGAGTTGCATAGGCAGAGTTAGGCGCAATCCACGGCTGCCTCTAGTGTTGTTTGGAGAGGATTAGGGATTGCGGTCTGCAGAGTTCCCACGTCTCAGAGCTCGTTCTATTATTTTGGGTTATTGTCAGATCATTGTATGTGCTCTGACCGCTATGTCCATTGTGATACTGAATTGCCTATCACAACAGTACAGGAAGACCTACTGTTGTGAATTCTGTGGCAGAGCTCCCTCCTGTGGTCACAAGTGGTACTTCGGCTGATTCTCTCTGGGAGCTTCCGTTTGTGGAGGAAAGTGGTACTGCGGCTTCTGAGTTACTGTTGTGAATTCTGTGGCAGAGCTCCCTCCTGTGGTCACAAGTGGTACTTTGGCTGATTCTCTCTGGGAGCTTCCGTTTGTGGAGGAAAGTGGTACTGCGGCTTCTGAGTTTCCTCCCTCAGGTGATCTGGTGAGGTCGTTAGGTGCTTCTCTACTTAACTCCACCTAATGCTTTGATCCATGCTTCCTGTCAATGTTCCAGTGTTGGACTTGTTTTTCCCTGGATCATTCCTGTGGCCTGCTGCTCTGCATAGCTAAGTTCTTCTTTGCTATTTGTTTGCTATTTTTTCTGTCCAGCTTGTCTAATTGTTTTGCTGGTAGCTCTGGGACGCAAAGGGTGTACCTCCGTGCCGTTAGTTCGGTACGGAGGGTCTTTTTGCCCCCTTTGCGTCCCAGAGCTATCAGCAAAACAATTAGACAAGCTGGACAGAAAAAATAGCAAACAAATAGCAAAGAAGAACTTAGCTATGCAGAGCAGCAGGCCACAGGAATGATCCAGGGAAAAACAAGTCCAACACTGGAACATTGACAGGAAGCATGGATCAAAGCATTAGGTGGAGTTAAGTAGAGAAGCACCTAACGACCTCACCAGATCACCTGAGGCAGGAAACTCAGAAGCCGCAGTACCACTTTCCTCCACAAACGGAAGCTCCCAGAGAGAATCAGCCGAAGTACCACTTGTGACCACAGGAGGGAGCTCTGCCACAGAATTCACAACAGGAGAGACAACTGTGGGCCCGGAGTGGAGCGGATGCAACCACAAAAAGGAAATACCTCTACTTCGACCACCTGAATTTCCTTGCTCCGGTGATGGCTCTGAAACTGTAAGTGCATGGCTTTATAAAGGTTAGATTCTATTTTGGTGGCAACTAGTAATATTTTTTTTAATTTGATTATAAATATAGCACCGAGTCAAACCTTACAGAGAGGGAGACGGCTTCCGACTCCGAGGTGCAAATAGATCCAGTGGGTGATGATGCTGAACAGGCTGGTCCTTCTTCATCACTTTCAAGATGCACCCAAGCGCCACCACCACCAAGATCACCACCACCATCGGAATCTGCAAGCCAGGCAGCACATCCAGAGGAACAGGGTATCAGAAGAAACCCCACCATGCCTCTGGATGCCTCTCCCCAGGCTTCAGCCATCCCACGGCGATCCCGGAGAAGGAGAGAAGTAGCAGCTTCTGGCACAAGGAGGCAGGTGGACAGAGGTGTTTTAGATTATTTGTCCACAACTGCTCATGATGATGGGGAGGAGGCTTATGAACGCAGTCTGGCACGGTATATCAGGGCTATTCCCCGTGAGTACAAGCTGCGTACCAGAGGGGCTATACAAATAGTCCTGGACACCGGCATCCCACCAAATAAACCCAGCACTGTATTTAATTTGTTAGAAAGGTGGCAGCTTTCAAATGATATTCAAATATATACGCTGGGAAGCCAACAAGTGCAGGGTGAGTCAGCCTCTCATCCACCTCCTGCTCCTCCTCCTCCTGCATGGATGCCAACACCTCCGCCTCAGCCAGCAATCATAACAAATGTGCCTCAACAGGTCCAATATATGGGCCATAGTGCACATGCCCATTATGGCCACTTGAACATACCCAATGTTGTAGGCTGGCCACAACATGGGTATGGTCGACATGGCCATATTGGGGGATACAGTCACATTGGTCAGCCCTACACTCAGGACAACCAACAACATTTTCAAAATTGTCCTTATCAAAACCCACAACTGGATCCTGGCAGGATCCAACAGAATACAGGTCTGTCTGCCAGCACACATGGTGACACTGAGGTTGTCCAGCAACATAGCCAAACCACCCAATCTGGACCACCACCTTCCCCAACCCCGACCTACCATCAGTTGTAGGTTTTCTTTTCTGACACAGTGAGTGCCTGAGATTTGGACAAAGGATATTTTTATGTTGTATTTTATATTTTTTCAGACAAATGTGATTGTAGCATTATGCCATATGTTTAAAATATGGTTATTTAGGCTTTTTAGAACAAAAAACATACATAAGAATTAAAAAAATTAATTCAAAATTACTGCTTGATGATGTTAACATGTTATGTAATTTGTTAGATAAAGCTAACAGGAGAGCAGTAGCAAAACAACAACAAATAAAAGGTCAAGTTGAAATATTTTATGATAGCAAAATCAAAATATACTACATAGATAATGCATCCTCTTGCCAGGGAGTAGCACCCTGAGGTGAAACAAAATAAGTAGTGAAAACATCATGTACTTTTAGTCCAGAGAGGGAACGACAGGAAGGGAATACATGTGTCCTAGGCCTATACACATTGGCAGACACAACATCAGCACCATCAGATGAGGAGCATTCATGAATTCGGGTGAAGTTGTGTAGGACCACACATGCTTGGATTACCACATTTACATTAGCTTCACTCAGCTGAATGGCTGAGTGGAGTACCAGCCACTTGGCACAAAGAATTCCAAAGGCGCACTCCACCAGTCGCCGTGCACGTGATAGGCGCAAGTTAAATATTCGGCGCCGGTGGTCGTTTCTACGGGGATATGGCCTCATGACATGACGGGTCAATTGAAAATCCTCATCTGCTACAAGTATATAAGGCACCAGTTCAAGATTGGAGTCTGGAAGCTGACGTGGTGGTGGTAGGTCCAACTCATTATTGTGCAGCCGCTGACCCATAATGGAAGAATTGAAGACCCTGGAATCTCCAGTTCTTCAATAGACCCCAATATCTACAATTATAAACCTGTACTGACTGTCGACCAGGGCCAACAACACTACAGAAAAATATTGTTTATAATTATAGAATTGGGACATTGTGGAAACTGGCACGTTTCCTGAAAACCACGGGATATGCGCTACCAGTCAGCCATTTTTGGCTCAGGCATGACCTCTTGATGAAGCCGGGACCACATTTCTGAACATGTTGAGCGGACAATGCCTGATATTGTTGACTTGCCTATTTAAAATTCTAAATGCAGAGCTGCATACGAAAGGCCAGTCGAAAGGAAGCTAAAAATAAAAAAAAATAAAAAAAAATGAGAAGACATACCAACAAACAACAGACAAAGCATTGGTTCAACTTTTACACTGGCTAAGTTGTAAAGCATGCATGCACAACATATAATTAGATGCCATCGCTTGTTTTTTTAATACGCAAGCATATAATGTGCTTCTTATTAAAAAAATAAATTCTGAAAATTATACAATAAGTAAGGTACAAGGGCAGGAAAGTTACTATGCTGATTGAAACATCATCAACATATAGTTGTCATACATACCGTAAAGTAAGGATAAGCCACTCCTGGTGTCCTCAAACGTGATCCCAGGGCGCACAATCTCCAACAACATATCAAACGTAAGAAGGGTCATCCAACAATATTGAAAAAACTTGTCCGGATGGCTCCGCAGAGACGAGTATAGAAGGTGAAAATGGCCTTTTGTTATCCTTCACCTGAAAAGTGCATGGACCCACATTCTTCTCCGCCTTCTCGGATCCACAATCACAGGGTATGGCTCCCCAAAACGTCGGGATAAAACCCAATTGTAAAGCACCCGCTTAGTGGTGTTAAATGTCAGTCTGTCTGTCATGTTTGTCACAAAGCAGAACTAACACAAACCAAGCAAGGACTCTTCTGCAAAGTTTGGAGGCTCACACCTGTTGTAGAGACAATAAATAGGGGTCTGGCTGATGATTAGTTTCGGGCCTAAAAACCGTTATTTGTCCATTTAGGTTGGCGCCGACAAAATATCGCAAGATGGATGTCAAACGGATGTCAAACGGATACTTAGATGCAATAAAATCGCATCCTCGCATTAAAATCGGATGACAGACGGATCACTGTTCAGGAAACATTTGTGCGATTCTCGTCCGTCTAAAACGGACCGATTTTTTAGACGTTGTCTGTGACCCCAGCCTATTCAGTATACCGGCGCCGAGCTGACGCTGTCTGTAGGTTACTGAGCACAATCCTGCTGACAGGTTCCCTTTAAGTTAACAGCCTGCAATATCCATAAATGTGCGTGCCACATCTAGTAAAAAAGAAATTAGAATTTTCTTTTTATCCCAAATCTTATGAGAGAAACATAACAAATATGACTGAGTCATAAGCAGTATAAATATTTAAGAAAAATTAAAGATGTACAATAGCAAATTGTATTGTGGTACCGTGTTAGCCAGAAAAATCGATGTGAATACTTTTCTGCCCAATGATGACAGAAGTATTCTAGGAGTGATACCTTTATTAGCTAACCAGAAAATAATATGTTTGCAGCTTTCAGAGCACAGAGGCTCCTTCTACAGGTAGAATTACAAATAAATAAACGAAAGAAGAAAAACATTTTCTGTTGGAGTACAAAGACACTTACAGGTAAGGACAGTGATACGCTTGCTTGCCGCACTGGGTCCAGCAGAGTTAGCAGCAAATAATGTGAGACTGTAGAGGGACGATGGCTGAAGTCCACCAATGCTACAGTTCAAGCTTCCGAATGTCCGGTTAATGGTTTCAGTGCCAAGCGTCACCATCAGAAAGAAGTAATCTACCCCAATTTGAGATGACCAGCCCACTGTGATTTCAGTGCTGGATATGCCGTTTGACGTTGCAATCTGTGGAGTTGCAGGTACTTAAAATGGGAAAAAAAACATAGTTTAATAGAAGAATGGGATAACTGCTCTATAAGATAACATGGTTACCTGAACAAATTCAATGATGAGAAACCAGCTCAGATCTAAGCTCATATCTAATATATAATTGCCTAGAATACTACTTCCTGCAATTTGTGCCAACTTCCGTGGCTTTGTCCGGAGCTAATGTCCGGAGCTAATGTCCGGAGCTAATGTCCGGAGCTAATGTCCGGAGATTAATTGCCTAGAATACTACTTCCTGCAATTTGTGCCAACTTCTGTGGCTTTGTCCGGAGCTAATGTCCGGAGCTAATGTCCAGAGCTAATGTGCGGAGATAATGTCCGGAGCTAATGTCCGGAGCTAATGTCCGGAGCTAATGTGCGGAGATAATGTCCGGAGCTAATGTTCGGAGCTAATGTCCGGAGATTAATTGCCTAGAATACTACTTCCTGCAATTTGTGCCAACTTCTGTGGCTTTGTCCGGAGCTAATGTCCGGAGCTAATGTCCAGAGCTAATGTGCGGAGATAATGTCCGGAGCTAATGTCCGGAGCTAATGTCCGGAGCTAATGTGCGGAGATAATGTCCGGAGCTAATGTTCGGAGCTAATGTCCGGAGCTAATGTCTGGAGATAAGTGACGTCAACAGTGTCCAGTGTCTGATTGGTTGCCGCCTGCTGCGAGCGACCAATCAGAAACGTGCCGTACTGTGACACACTCCGCCCGCCATTTTGGTGTGATTTTTGAATTTTTACCTCACAGCAAGTTTCTACTGCGTGGAGGCGGGCCCAGTGACGTTGCTCTTCAAGCTCCTGCCGAATTTCGTCAAAAAAATGATAATACCATTTACCAAAACTATATATATTTAGTTGCGAAGCGGTTCAGTGACATTTTCACACCATTTTTGAACTTTTGTTTGGTGTTTTCTCCATATACTGCCTATTATTCACTGACTGTTATACTGAGAGACTGCCGTTTATTAACCTCTTCTTTGCCACATTGGGTATATTGCTCTATTATTTGCCACATAAGGACATTGTCCATTATTGCCCAGCAATTTCTCTGCAATATAAACTGCCTATTTATTAATATCTGCATTCAAACACGCAAAGTTGTCGTCTGATGTCTTTCATCCCTCCCCTCATAAGCATGTTCATGGATCCTGTGTAACTGTACCTTAAATAACAAGAATTGTCAAGAGCTGGTGAGTGCAGCCATTTTTTGTTCTTTCTTACTATTATTTATTAATTGTATTATTCTTACATTTGAATAAATAAAGTATATATGGATTCTAGACTCCCGATTCTTTAGAATCGGGCTGCCATCTAGTCCGATTATAAAGATACATTGCTCATCTCTTCTATAAGCAGATCTGTCACCAGACTTCACAATGCAAACTGCATAAAATACTAATTATATATCTTACACCAGGTGATGCAATGTCACGGCATGCAGAGGCTCAATAAAATCCTTACATGTAAGGACTGTGACAGAGGGAGATCGCTCCCTCTGTCACTCCATTGGCTCCACTCAGCACAATTGCAGGGTGCTAGTGGTTCCTATGGCAAACGCTGGCCTAATAATGGCCTCCAAGGCTTCCATCGATCAAAGCGTAATAGACTGTGCAGAAAACATGGTCGATTAGGCTGCCTGTCAGTATTAGACTGACAGGCTAGGTAATGTTCTGCACTATTTAAGTAGCACAGTCCATTAGCAATGTGATCAAGAAAGAGATAATTTGTTCAAGTTCTTTTGTAGGAGTAATATAAATAATGTAAAAAAATGTTTTTAAGTATTTAAAAAACGAAGAAATAAAATGTAAGTTTTCCAAATGAAAAGTTGTTTATCCTAATGAAAAAAAGCCACCCGCACCAAAAAAAAATAGACAGATATGTTAAATCAAGACATCATAACAAACAGTACAATAGAAATACAGATGATTAAAAAAAATTGTGCAAATGTAAAGAATGATAAAGTAGTATCAGTGGTGAATGGCCGGTGACTGAATTTCAAAGCGAACTATGTATGCACATTTTAAAATTGGCTCTTGGAAACTGAAACCGTGCAGTGGTTGGCTGCCCTGTGCAAATAAGCTTGTTTTTCTTTCCTTTTCAGTCATTGGTCATTTACCACCATCCTTTTCCAATGACCCTGTATATCATATTTTTTCAGCCTGGTGAATGCTGAAAAAAAAACACCCTACAACAGATATCCTATTTTTTTTATTTTACCTCACTTAAAATGAAATATTCACATTATCATATCAACCTGCAAAACAAGTGTTTATTTAGTGAATGATGGGTGGTGTTTAACTAAAAACCTTTAAATATTTTTTTGTTCATTCAACCTACAAAAAATTATAAGAAATTGTGTTAAAATCATACCTATGCCAATGAAGACTGTATTCTGTCTCACAAGAAAAAAGCTCACATATACAACCCCTGGCCAAAATTATGTACCGTATTTTAAGGACTATAAGATGCACCGGACTATAAGACGTGGAAAAAAATATTTGAAGCAAAAAAATGTGGTAAAATATTTAGTAACATAAATAACATACTATTATGTGTTGGTATTATATATAATAGTACGTTATTATGTTGGAAGCTGCGGGTAGAAGATGGTGCTGCGGCACCAGTGTGGTGTCTGTAAAGTACTATATGAAGACGCTGGAGGGTGAGTATAAGAATGGGGGGCACAGGGCTTATATTTTCCAGCGCTGAAAACTAATACTGGAGTGCTGCTTTGAGATCCCATTTGAGAACTATATTCCCAGCATGTCCTGCAGATGCTATGGCATGCTGGGAGTTATAGTTCACCACAGGAGTGGCAGAGTGCTTTATTGTGTGTTGTAGTGACTACCCTTTTAATTGTGGCAGCCAGCCAGCCACGCTGTGGTAAGGTAAAAAGCTGGAGCATCCCATGACTGCACACACAGAGCTCTCCCTCTTGTTGCCTCTCCACAGCACAGGTCATAACAGGAAACCTGCAGATTCTAGTGCGGTGTCTGAAGGACCTGTGATGACATCAGAAGAGGGAGGGCTCTGTGCTGCCATGTGATGCTCCAGCCCGCCCACTTCCTGACATCACACAGGTCCTTATGCCCAGCACTCAACATCCAACACAGCCAGGCAGGTATGCGGCAATCTAGTCTCCCCCTGCCCCTGCTACTGCCCCCTCCTTTACTGGACATAGATCTCCCCAGCTGCTGCAGGAATTCAGCACTGGGGAAACCATGTATGTCGCTGCTTAAGTGAAGGACTATTCAATGGCTGCTCCCTGCTCCCTACTCAGCTGACAGGTGGGCAGGGAAGCGGCTAATGAATATTCACTGCTCTTAATCATCGGGATCACATGGTTTCCCCAGCTCTGCAGCCAGGCAGTGGGCACATTTTTCTGCCTCCTGTGAGTGGAATCACAGTGGATCCCACTCGCTCTGCCAGCTCCCCACCTGGTACATCTAGACCATAAGACGCATCCACACTTTCCTCCCAAATTTGGAGGAAAAAAGTGCGTCTTATGGTCCGAAAAATACAGTAATCACCGGCGTTGGAGGATGTTCATTCAGTTGTTTAATTTTGTAGAAAAAAAGAAGATCACAGACAAGGCACAAAACTAAAGTCATTTCAAATGGCAACTTTCTGGCTTTAAGAAACACTAAAAGAAATCACGAACAAAAAATGTGGTAGTCAGTAATGGTTACTTTTTGTAACCAAGCATAGGGTAAAAATTATGGAATCACTCTGTAAATTTTAATTCCCAAAACTAACACCTGTATCAAAATAGATCTGCTCGTTAGTCTGCATCTATAAAGGAGTGATCACACTTTGGAGAGCTGTTGCACCAAGTGGACTGACATGAATCATGGCTCCAACACGAGAGATGTCAATTGAAACAAAGGAGAGAATTATCAAACTCTTAAAAGAGGGTCAATCATCACGCAATGTTGCAAAAGATGTTGGTTGTTCACAGTCAACTGTGTCTAAAATCTGGACCAAATACAAACAACATGGGATGGTTGCTAAAGGCAAACATACTGGTAGACCAAGGAAGACATCAAAGCGTCAAGACCGGAAACTTAAAGCAATATGTCTTTAAAACCAGAAGTGCACAACAAAACAAATGAGGAACGAATGGGTGGAAACTGGAGTCAACGTCTGTGATCGAACTGTAAGAAACCGCCTAAAGGAAATGGGATTTACATACAGAAAAGCTAAACGAAAGCCATCATTAACAACTAAATAGAAAAAACAAGGTTATAATGGGCTAAGGAAAAGCAATTGTGGACTGTGGATGACTGGATGAAAATCATATTCAGTGATGAATCGCGAATCTGCATTGGGCAAGGTGATGATTCTGGAACTTTTGTTTGGTGCCATTCCAATGAGTTTTATAAAGATGACTGCCTGAAGAGATCATGCAAATTTCCACAGTCACTGATGATATGGGGCTGCATGTCAGGTAAAGGCACTGGGGAGATGACTGCCATTACATCTTCAATAAATGCACAAGTTTATGTAAATATTTTGGACACTTTTCTTATCCCATCAATTGAAAGGATGTTTGGGGATGATGAAATCATTTTTCAAGATGATAATGCATCATGCCATAGAGCAAAAACTGTGAAAACATTCCTTGAAAAAAGACACATAAAGTCAATGTCATGGCCTTCAAATAGTCCAGATCTCAATCCAATTGAAAATCTTTGATGGAATTTGAAGAAAATGGTCCATGACAAGGCTCCAACCTGCAAAGCTGATCTGGCAACAGCAATCAGAGAAAGTTGGAGCCAGATTGATGAAGATTACTGTTTGACACTCATTAAGTCCATGCCTCAGAGACTGCAAGCTGTTATAAAAGCCAGAGGTGGTGCAACAAAATACTAGTGATGTGTTGGAGTGGTTTTTTTGTTTTTCATGATTCCATAATTTTTTCCCTCAGAATTGAGTGACTCCATAATTTTTACCCTAAGCTTGGTTTAAAAAAGTAACCATTACTGACTACCACATTTCTTGTTCTTGATTTCTTTTAGTGTTTCTTAAAGCCAGAAAGTTGCCATTTGAAATGACTTTTTTGTGCCATGTCGGTGATTTGCTTTTTTTTCTACAAAAATAAACAACATCCTCCAAGGCCGTTGATTACATAATTTTTGCCAGGGGTTGTAGCTCTGTTGCTAGATAAATGTTGAACTTGTGACTCTTAGAATATGGCTACACAAAAACATTGATTTCAAACTGAATATTTATCTTCTAAAAGTGATAAAAGATAAATGAAACATATACTGGTTCTTGAAAGTTTGTGAACTCTTCAGAATTCTTCGTTTATTTGACCTAAAACTACATCAGACTTTCACACAAGTCCTAAACACAGATAAAAAGAACCAATTGCAACAAATGGTAGACTTTGTCATTTTTTAAATGTGGAAAATGATTCAATATCGTATGTCTCTGAGGGGCAAAAGTATGTGATCCTTCAGTATTAGCAGAAAATTTGAAGGTTAAATTAAAGTCTGGTGTTTTCAATCAGTGGGATGACAATCAGTTATGAGTTGGAGACCTTTTTTATTCACAGAATAGGGATCTATCAAAGTTTGATCTTCCCAATGCGTTTGAGGAAGTGTATCATAGCACAAACAAAGAAGATTTCTGTGGCCATCATAGGAATAGTTGTTGATGGTCATCAGGCTGAAAGATTGTTCCAAAAACATCTCCAAGGACTTTAGACTACACCAATTCATAATTGTGAATTGTGTACAAATGGAGGAAATTCAAAATAATTTTCAATTCAAAATCAATTCAAAATCATTACGTATAAGTGGCCAACCAATAGAGATAACTCAAAGTAGAATAGTTCACGAAGTTTCAAAGCAACCCAAAGTATGTTCTTAGCAACTAAAGGCTCTTATCAGCTAATGTTAATGTTTATGCAGTCATGCAGCTTGCTACAGAACACCTATACATGTCAAAAGGCTATTGGGCAATGGTTTGTACATATATAAGACAAAAAATATATTTTTGGTTTAAATAAGAGACGTTATATTTGGAGAAAGATCCACACTTAGATCTCACACACAACTTTTATTCTTTCGGTGAAGAGATACTACTACAACTCAACTGAACTGCTATGGGTAGGAGAATGGTACCCCAGTATGCCAGCCTTTTCATGGCTAAACTGGAAAATGACTTTTTAGCATCCTGCTCTATCAAACCCTTGGCCTATTTCCGTTATATCGATGACATCTTAATAATCTGGACTGAGTCTGAACAAGAACTTCTAAAATTCCATGACAAATTCAATACATTTCAACCCACAATAAACCTAACATTGGACCACTCAAAAGTGGAAATCAACTGTTAGAGCTGGCGGAACGCGCTGAGTATATTTAGATATTATTATTGGTGCGTTTGCAGCCCGGGGTCCACCGTGCAGGAGACCAACCTGCTGCTAGCAAATGGTGGCACAATATGGCGGTAGAAGCAAACTCTGTTACTTCACAGAGTCGAACAGAAGGGAAAACGCTGTGCCTTGTTAGCATCACAGGGGAACACAGCTGCCTAACAGAGCAAAAGCCAGCAGTGGTCAGGGAGTAGCAAGCACACAAACACCTCCTCTCCGGTGGAGCCAGAATTCTAATGGTTTTACGCCAGCCCTGAATTCACCATACAAACTCCTCACCTGAGGTGCCGGTATTCTAGTGGCTTATTTCAGCCGGACGCTGACCACAAGCAGACAATACCACTGAGTAGCTAAAGCTTATAACATAAGCTGATACTAGCGCATGGCCGTGCAGCCATGCGAACCTTTTATAGCTGCAGCAACTTCAGGACCTTCCTAGAAGACCAATGGGAGCTGCTACAGTACCTGAGCAACTTCAGGACCTTCCTAGAGGACCAATGGGAGCTGCCACAGTACCTGAGAATCTACTGAGATCTCACAATCCTGGGGTCTGCCTGGTGTCAACCATATCTTATTACTGTGACTGAGGAAGGTCCGAATATTAGGACCGAAACGTTTCTGTTGTTTAACGTGGACACAATTAAACCACTGACTAAAAGCTAAGTTAGAGTGCTGGGTTTTTTTTACTACAATTTAGTCCCAGAGACGTCTGCTCGCCGCTGACCAGTACTGGCTACAATGGCTGAGCCTGGAAAGGCAGCAGTAACCATCCGCACAGTATCAGGTTGAGCCAGACGCTGGGACCGACGTCTCCGCTGAGCAGGCTCCATTGCGGCTGGAGAAGAATGTGAGACCGCAGCGGAGATGGTTCAAGATTCCCCCTGTGCAGAGACGGGAACTCCACGCCTAACATTACCCCCCTCCTAGGGCCCCCCTCCTTGGGCCTCGCTACGCTCGAAAGCAGCAATGAGCTGCAGAGCTCGATTGTGCTCAGCAGGCACCCAGGATCTGTCCTCTGGGCCATAACTCTTCCAGTCCACTAAATAGAACTTTTTGCCATGTGACACCTTGCACCCCAAAGTAGCATTCACCTCATAATCGTCCGTAGACGAACCCGATGTCCCGGCAGATGACTCGGAAAACCGGGACATGTATACGGGATAAAAGCTCACCGACACAAAAAGAGGACTTAAAAATCCTGCAAAAAATTGAAAAAAGTCACAGAGAAAAATGCAGAGATGTTTACCTGCTGAAGCCTCCAACCAAATGCACTGCAGGGTGCAGCGGACCCGATTAATGATGGCAAACACACAGGTGCAAAAAATACCGATGAAACAACCACTTTCAGTCCAGTGTTGGCTGTTTGGCATTAGTGCACAAAAAGAAAACCGATAATAGTCTGTATGTGGCGTTGTTCACACAGGCAATGCAGAGCATCTGGTATACAGCCTATTACTAACGCACATATATGCGGGCCGCCCAGTGCTACAAAATGCATGCTGTGCAAACAGAGGCCAACAGTTTACAGAGTCATCTTGGTCCGACTGCACCCTGCAAGATAAAGTGCAAAAAAACCACATATCAATGTATGTAAGGTATTAGTTTATATTGGCGCCTCAATACGTAAGCTGGCAACCCGCATCAAGGGTCCTTACATTTTGCCAGTCCTGACGCTAAACATTGTTTCATCTGTATTTTTTGCACCTGTGTGTTTGCCATCATTAATCGGGTCCGCTGCACCCTGCAGTGCATTTGGTTGGAGGCTTCAGCAGATAAACATCTCTGCATTTTTCTCTGTGACTTTTTTCGACATGTATACGGGCTTCAAGAGGGACACATGAAAGGTGTTGATTATACCTAGGAGTGGAGGAAGGGCCATACAGTAGACCACAGGATTAACCTGTTCGAGGACCTTGAAGGGACCAAAGTAGCGAGGTGCAAACTTAGTGGACTCAACTCGCAGCCTGATGGTATGGGCGGAGAGCCACACCAAGTCACCAGGAGCCAAGGTCAGAGCGGGGCACCGATGTGCATCGGCAGAGGACCTCATTCTCTTCTTGGAAGCCCGAATGGCATCCTGAGTGCGGTCCCAAATGTCTCATGCCTCCACAGCCCAGTCTGCCACCCTGGAGTCGGCGGAAGACACGGGCATGGGCACAAGGACACGCGGATGCTGGCCATAATTTAGGAGGAATGGAGTCTGACCAGTGGAGTCGGCTACGGCGTTGTTAAGCGCAAACTCCGCCCATGGTAGCAAGGATGCCCAGTCATCCTGCCTGGCAGAAACAAAATGTCGTAAATATATGACCAGGGTCTGGTTGGCCCTCTCAACCAACCCATTCGTCTTGGGATGATATGCCGAGGAGAGATTCAACTCAATACTGAGTAGACAACAAAGCCCTCTCCAGAATCAAGACGCAAACTGGGGACCCCGGTCACTGACAATTTTGTCCGTCATACCGGGTAGGCGAAAGATATGCTTGATGAACAACGCTGCCAGAGCCTGTGCAGAAGGTAGCCGTGGAAGAGGCACCAAGTGCACCATTTTGGAAAAATGGTCGGTGATCACCCCACAACAAAATCTATCCCGACCATTTCCCAGAGCCTGTACGCCACCGGCAGGGGGTAAAGCAACCCAGCTGGCTGTTGCAGAGGAGACTTGTTCTTGGTGCAAGAGACACATGCCTGAACATAGTCTGCGACATCACGAGCCATATGCGGCCACCAGTATGTCCTCGCCAGTAGCTCAGATGTCCTTTTGGACCCAAAATGTCCACCCACCCTGGACGAGTGAGCCCAAGAGAGAACCTCCGGACGCAGACTGGATAGTACAAAAGTCGTGCCCGGAGGCACAGACTCTAGCGAAACTGGGGCAACAGTTCTTAGGCTCTTGGTGGGGACAATAAGCCGAGGCTCCTCTTCCTCCTCCTCAGATGATACAATGGAGCGAGAGAGAGCGTTGGCACGAATGTTCTTCTCCCCGGAAAGAAAATTGAGGGTGAAATAAAATGGGGAGAAGAACAAGGACCATCTGGCCTGGCGAGAATTTAACCACTGGGCTGTCTGCAAGTACACCAAATTCTTGTGGTCTGTGAAGACTTGGAAGGGAAAACGAGCCCCCTCCAAGAGATGTCTCCACTCTGAGAAGACCAACTTCATGGATAGCATCTCCCTGTCCCCAATGGAATAATTCCTCTCCACTGGTGAGAAGGTCTTGGAAAAGAAGAAGCAAGGATACTTCCGACCTTGAGCATCCTTTTGGAAAAGGACTGCTCCAGCACCAATGGATGAGGCATCCACCTCCATTAAGAAAGGCTTATCTACATCGGGGCGATGTAGGATGGGAGCGCTAGCGAAGTGTGACTTAATGGAGTGAAAGGCCTTGGAGACCTCCTCAGACCACAATTTGGGATTTGCTCCCTTCTTGGTGAGGGCAACCAAGGGAGCTACCAAAGTTGAGAAGTGTGGAATGAACTGGTGATAGTAATTAATGAACCCCATAAAGCGCTGCACCGCTTTAAGAGAATGGGGTTCCTGCCAGTCCATCACAGCCTGTAGTTTGACAGGATCCATAGCCAATCCCTGGGCGGAGATGATATAGCCCAGGAAAGGTAAGGACTTCTGCTCAAACACACATTTCTCCAACTTGGCGTAGAGGGAGTTAGTTCGTAAGAGGTCGAAGACTCTGCAAACATCTCTCCGGTGGGAGTCAATATCTGGAGAGTAGATGAGAATATCATCAAGATAGACTACGACCGAGGTGGAGAGCATATCCCAGAAGATGTTGTTCACAAAGTCTTGGAAAATGGCTGGGGCATTACAGAGCCCGTAGGGCATCACCAGATATTCATAGTGCCCATACCTGGTGATAAAAGCCGTCTTCCATTCTTCCCCCTCACGGATGCAAATCAGGTTGTAAGCACCCGCAGATCTAATTTTTTAAATACCCTTGCTCCCCGAAGCCTATCAAAGAGCTAAGATATCAGGGGCAGAGGATACTTATTCTAAACAGTGATGGCGTTAAGACCTCTGTAATCTATGCATGGACGTAGTTCCCCGTTCTTCTTCTGCACAAAGAAGAACCCAGCCCCTGCAGGTGACACTGACTTCCTAATGAATCCTCTTGCCAGATTTTCCTGGATGACATTGCCTCCATCTCTGGGAGAGATAACGGATAGACTTGACCCCGAGGAGGCTCAGCACCAGGCAAGAGGTCAATAGGACAGTCATAGGGGCGGTGAGGCGGAAGGGTCTCCGCAGCTCTTTTGGAGAACACGTCCGCAAAGGGCCAATATTGCTTGGGGAGAGAGGATAGATCTGCGGGTTCCTCAGTAGTTGCAACCTGAACACATTCCCTTTGACATCTAGCCCCACAAGATTCACCCCATCCCAAAATTCTGCCTGTGGACCACTCAATAAGAGGAGAGTGGTACCGTAGCCAAGGTATCCCTAACAGGACCCCATCAATTCCCTCAGGAATGACGAGCAGAGATATAATTTGCTGATGAGATGGCGACATGGACATAGAAAATGGGATGGACTGGTGTGTTATCTGTGAGGGCAGTGTCAACTCATTTACCACTCGTACGGTTACTGGTTGAGCACTAGCAGGGGAATTGCATGACGTTGGGTGAAGGCAGAAGACGTAAAATTGCCCTCCGCCCCAGAATCCACGCAGAGCTCTACCAAGTGGGTAAATGAGCCTATAGTAATTGTCCCCTTAAAGGACAATTTGGAGGCAAACGTCGCCATGTCTAGTGTACCTCCACTTAGTACCACTAGACACTGATGTTTCCTTGACCGCTGGGGACATCTGGTGGCAAGATGTCCTGACTGCTGGCAAACATGACAAACCTGGAGTGCACGAGTAGTCCGGGACTTAGATCCCACTCGCGACACTACCATGGCCTCATGTGACTCAGGGGCCTGTACTGGAGATTCCAAAGGTTTGGCGAAGGTGGGAGCCAGCCGAAACCTCTGCCTACACTGGGCTCGCTCTAACCTCCGCTCATGAAAACGGAGGTCAATACGAGTGGACACAGCTATTAACTCCTCCAGTGTGGCGGGAATCTACCTAGTGGCCAGAGCGTTCTTCACGTGGTCAGCCAGCCCCCTCCAAAATATCGGAATAAGGGCTTTATCCGACCACTCCAGCTCAGATGCTAGGGTGCGAAAGTGGACGGCAAAATGGCTGACCAAGGACGAGCCCTGAGTCAATGCCAAGAGTTGGAGCGCTGTATCATGGGTGACACAAGGTCCTAAAAAGACAACGGAGCACTCTGCACCACATGATTGCCACGCTACCACAGCAGCGAAGCCCACTCCAACGCCCTGACCGACAGGAGAGACACAATAAATCCCATCTTAGCCCGCTCTGTGGGGAAATATGCGGCCAGAAGCTCGAGATGTATAGAACACTGGCTCACCAAACCCCTATAAGATTTATTAACACCAGAAAATTTTTCTTGCAGCGGGAGGCGAGATAGAGTCGGAACAGGGGTGGCAGTGGACAAGGTTGCTGCAGCCACGCTAGCAGCCTGAACAGCAACTGCGGTTACATCCACAGCTGAGGTTGTGTACTCGAGAGCCACCAACCTACTTTCCAGCTGCTGGATGTACTGCATGGATTGCTGCGTGTCCGCCATTGCTAGCCAAACCATGACGCTAGTATTATGTTAGGGTTGGCGGAACGCACCAAATATATTTAGATATTATTATTGGTGCGTTCGCAGCTCGGGGTCCCCCGTGCAGGAGACCAATCTGCTGCTAGCAAATGGTGGCACAGTATGGCGGTAGAAGCGAACTCTGTTACTTCACAGAGTCGAACAGAAGGGAAAACGTTGTGCCCTGTTAGCATCACAGGGGAACACAGCTACCTAACAGAGCAAAAGCAATCAGTGGTCAGGGAGTAGCAAGCACACAAACTCCTCCTCCCCGGTGGAGCCGGAATTCTAATGGCTTTACACCAGCCCTGGATTCACCATACAAACTCCTCACCGGAGGTGCCGATATTCTAGTGGCTTATTTCAGCCGGACTCTGACCACAAGCAGACAAGACCAAACTCGACCCCTAACATCAACTTTCTGGATACCACCATAAAAATTCAAAATGGTTCAATCCAGACATCGGTGTATCGGGAACCAATTGACCGTCCAACATACCTTAGATGGGACAGTTTCCGCCCGAAACACATTACAAAGTCCATCGTCTACAACCAGGCCCTTAGATATAATCTTATAAGTTCCAGCCCAACGGATCAGGATGAACACTTAACACATCTTAAAAATACATTTTTAAACCAAGGTTACCACCCCACCTCCATTGATGATCAGATCATTAGAGCCACAAGGGTCCCTAAAAGTCAATTACTTCAATATAGAGAAAAAGAGGAAAATAATCATGTACCTCTAGTGGTGACCTACAACTCACAGCTTGAGTTACTGAGAAAAACTGCTAAAAAAATGTCACCACATCTTACACAAGGATGACCAGCTAAACACAATATTCAAAGACCCTCCCTTACTGTGCTATAGGCAACCTCAAAATTTAAAAAGCCTCATGATCCGACGTTCAATGCCCTCAGATACACTGAGAGAAACTTATCCGTGCAATGTGAAGAGCTGCAAAACCTGCACTCATGTAGAAACCAAAGACAACACAACACACAGCAGGACTATAAGATTCCTGGGACATTCACATGTTCATCTTCTAATGTGGTGTACTTAATTCTGTGCATTATATGTCCTATTGGGGGCCTCTATGTGGGAGAAACAGGAAAGACTCACTACAGAATCTGAGGAATCTGCTCCAAAGAAGTTGAGGGGACCAGGCCTCTGATTTTACTTGGATATTGGAACTATAAAACTTTCACACCACTAATCTAATTCAATTAAGGATTCAGTCTCTGAGCTCAGTTTGCCTGTTTATTTAAATGTTCATTTATTATACCATGCCTCTATTTTTGTGCATATATTTGTGTTACTTCAGAAACTTTGCCATACCATGGCTGAGGAAGAGACCAAAGAAGTCCCAAATGCTTACATTATAACATCATTTATTTTATTTTTGCTAGCCATTAAAAAGGTATTTATGATACCTACAATATTATCTTGTTTTTCACACTCAGAGCATTATTGTTTGGAGAAAGAAAAACACTGCATTACAGCATAGAAACCTCAAGCCATCTGTGAAACACCGCGGTGGTAGTATCCTTTTTTGGGACTGTGTTACTGCATTTGGGCCAGGAGGGCCTGCCATTATTGGTGGAACAATTAATTTTTATTATAACAGCAAAATTCTAAAAGGAAATGTCATGACTTCTGTCAATGATCTGAATCTAAGAGAACGTGATTCATACTGCAAGACAACTACCTAAAGCACACAAGTCATTCTGTATAAGAATGGATAAAAGAAGAATACGCATACAATTTTGGCATGGACAAGTCAGAGTCCTGACCTTAATCTCATAGAAATGTTGTGGAGGACCTTAAGCGAGCAGCCCACAGGAGAAAACCCACCAACATAACAAAGTTGAAGCTGTTTTGTACGAAGGAATGGACTAAAATTTATCCAAGACGATGTGCAGGAAGAAGCAATATGCACCAGAAATGTTTTGATGCACTTATTGCTGCACAAGGGGGTCACACCAGATACTGAAAGCAAACGTTCATATACTTTTGCCACTCACAGACATGTGATATTAGATAATTTTCCTAATTTAAAAAATGCAAAGTCTATATTGAATAATTTATTCTCTTTATCTACTTTTAGAACTTGTGTAAAAATCTAATGCAGTTTTAGGTCAAATTTATGCAGATCTATGAAAACACAATCTTTCAATCACCACTGTAACGTAAAATAAAAAGTAAAATATTAATAAACATAGGGTAATAAAACATAAATCAATCTACATAAATTGGTAAGTCTAAATTAATTTAGGAAAAGAGGATTCATTCCACAAAAATAAATTTATTAAACACAAATTTTAAAATTATGATAAAATTCAAGCAGGTAGTACAGAAAGTGACACATGCAAATCATATTCATAGTCAAATTAATCCCAATGGGCCTTAGCTACTTGGCATATAGAATATTCTTAAACTATTACTCATAACCTCATGAAAAATAAGTGCAAATAGGTAGAACATATTGCTTTTCTACATAAAGTGCATGTGCTTATAGTGGAATGCTCAGTAAAACCAAGAAACTGCAGTATATTGTAGTATATAAGATGTCCATTATAAAGTAAAGAGGATCCAAGAAGTATCGTTTTGCAAAGTAAAGAGGACAAAGAGTAAAGTTAGAGGACAAAGAGTAGAGTTAAGATAAGTAGGAGTACTTACATAATGTGCCGAGTGCTTCTTTGAAGTAGATAGCTAAGTGTCACCAAGTGACAAGTGGGGTGGTGACTAGTGTTGAGCCACCTCCCTAGTGTTCGGGTTCGGTTCATCGAACAGGGACGTGTTCGAAGAATGTTCGTCGAACGTTCGACAAACACCGTCGAACCCCATTGAAACCAATGGCAGGCAAACACAAACACATACAAACACATAGAAAACACATAGAAAACACCTTAAAAGGTGTCCAAAAGCTGACAAACTGCTCAGAAGACACAACAAACACATGGAAAAGTGACAACTACATATAGTCATGCAAAAAGAAAATAGGTGGAGGAGTAAAAGGAGGAGGAGACACAGATATAGGCATGTCATGCCCTTCTAAAATCAAGAAAGGCTGGAGTAAAAATCTAAAATCACTCTACCAACACCCAGACGTCTTGACAAAAAAAATAAAAAAATAAATATCTTTAGGTAGAATGGCGGCGGGTCCATTCAGAACACTTTCCTTAGAAGACATAGTAGTACCCCATTTAGAGTTGTGCCAAAAAATGAACCCAATACATTCAGACTAATCCACCATTTGTCATATCCAAGGGGCAGGTCAGTAAACGACAACATCGATGCGGAACCAAGTACAGTACTATGTACTGTACCTCCTTTGACGAGGCAATCAGGCGGGTCAAGAAGTTGGTAAGGGGCACCCTAATGGCCAAAACAGACATTGAGGGGGCGTTCCGGTTACTATCTGTGCCTCCGAATAGTGTCCTTCCACTGGGCTGCTTCTGTGAAGGAGCATACTACATAGACCGCTGTTTGCCCATGGGGTGCTCCATATCCTGCCCAGTATTTGAGGCGTTTAGTTGCTTCCTCGAATGTGTCGTCATGGACGTTTGTAAGGCGGCACATATTATCCATTACCTCGACGACTTCTTATGCCTGGGCCCAAAAGATTTGCCACAGTGTGAAAACACGCGGTAGTCCACCTGTGAGAAGGAGAGAGCTGGAGTGGACACCCCAGAGCCAAGGGGTTAGATTGAGAAAGAAAGAAGGTGGTGTAGCTTGCTTCATGGGTGGGGTACTCTGCTGAGTAGCAGAAATTGCTACTAGGCCCAATAGGATTTCCTGGGCCAGATGCCGTTAAAAAAATTGTACTTTGGTAAACAGGCGGTGTAGCTTGCTTCATGGGTGGAGTACGCTGCTGAGTAGCACTAAATTCTACTAGACCCAAAAGGATTTCCTGGGCTAGATGCCGTTACAAAATAGTAGTTAGGTAAACAGGTGGTGTAGCTTGCTTCATGGGTGGGGTACGCTGCTGAGTAGCACCAAATTCTAATAGGCCCAAAAGGATTTCCTGGGCTAGATACCGTTACAAAATAGTAGAGAGGTAAACAGGCGGTGTAGATTGCTTCATGGTTGAAGTACGCTGCTGAGTAGCACCAAATTCTCCTAGGTCCAAAAGGATTTCCTGGGCTAGATGCCGTTACAAAATAGTATTTAGGTAAACAGGCGGTGTAGCTTGCTTCATGGGTGGGGTACACTGCTGAGTAGCACCAAATTCTACTAGGCCCAAAAGGATTTCCTGGGCTAGATGCTGTTACAAAATAGTAGTTAGGTAAGCAGGCGGTGTAGCTTGCTCCATGGGTGGGCTACTCTGCTGACTAGCAGACACTGAAGCTTTGGAGCAGACCTCTGAATCCCAGGCCATAGTATGAGTAAACAACTATGCAGACGACCCCACCCACCTGGAATTGACGATGGCAACGTCATGTAAAACTCAGCAAGGGGACTAAATAAAGAGTCTCCATTTTTTCCAAAAATTCGGCCACAGACACCACTTAAGTGGCATCAATTTCGCCAGAGTTTTTGAAAACGGTTGGTGAGGTGATTTTCAAAAATCATCAAGCTTTTAGTCTCCCCAAGATGACACAGGGGTAGAAAAGTCCTTGCAGATCCAGGATTTGTTCTGGCTGCGGGGCACGACAAGATCTCCAAGGTGTGAGTGGCAAGCTCAGGCCATTTTCAAGATTGGAAGACCAAAATGAGTAAGGGTCCAGTTCCACAGTCATGGCATCGAGATTCACTCCGTGCACGAATGGTGTTTTATGGAAAAGCAGATGTTAGATTTTGTAACAGTCTCTGCTGATACTCCTGCATGCGTGAATCCCTTTCTATGGCAGGAATTATTTTGCCAAATTTACTTTTGTATCGGGGATCTATGAGTGTGGCAACCCAGTAGTCGGCATTACTTCGGATTCTGACAATCCGAGGGTCATGTTGCAGATAGTGCAGCAAGAAGGCACTCATGTGCCTTGCACATCCAGGAGGACCAAGTCCTTGTTGTCTTGGTGGTGGCGAGGTGAGAATCATGCTTCCTTCGTCTGCCCTCTCCCCCCAACCTCGCACAACAGAAATTTGATCAAGGTCTCCCTCATCTGATGAGTCTTCCATGCCCAGCGCCAGTTCGTCCTCCACTTCTTCCTCACTTCCTGCACCTTCCTCAACAGTTTGGCTGCTACCATGCACCCTCGGTAATCCCTCTCCCCCAGCCTCCAATACCAGCCGACTTGGTGCTGCCAACCTTCTTGACCTTGGAGATATTATCCCTTCTGCATTCGACTCCTCCTGTTCCTCCTCCTCTTGTTCCACCACCTGACTCCGAACACTGTGTAAGGTGTGCTCCAGCATGTAAATCACCGGAATGGTCATGCTGATAATGGTATCGTCAGCACTAAACATCTTTGTTGCTATTTCAAAACTGTGCAGAAGGGTGCATAGGTCCCTGATCTGAGACCACTCCTGCAGCGTGATTTGCCCCACCTCTTGATCTTGTTGGCCCAGGCTATACGTCATAACGTATTGCACCAGGGCTCGTCATTGCTGCCACAGTCGCTGCAACATGTGCAGAGTTGAATTCCACCATGTGGGCACATCGCATTTCAGACGGTGAACTGGCAGGCCCAACAACTTCTGCAGAGATGTAAGTCATTGAGCTGCAGGATGCGAATGGCGGAAGTGAGCACACAGCGACCGTGCCCTCTGCAGAAGCCCATCTAGTCCGGGATAGTGGGATAAAAATTGCTGGACAACCAGGTTCAAAATGTGAGCCATACAAGGCACGTGTGTGACATTGCCCTGGCGAAGGGCCGCACCCAGGTTTGCAGCATTGTCGCACATAGCCTTCCCTGGCTGCAGGTTGAGTGGAGACAACCATTGATGGAACTCGGTCTCCAGAGCTGACCACAACTCCTCAGCTGTGTGACTCACGTTTCCCAGACATTTCAATGTAAACACTGCCTGATGCCGTTGAGCCCTGGTGACAACATAGTGAGGAGGTGTGCAGGATTCCTTCTGCGCAGTTACAACGCAGATGGCATTACCAGACAGGCTTTGGGTGCAGGTGGAGGACCGAGAGGAGGTTGAGGAGGCAGAAGCAGTGGAGGAACTTCTAGATACAGAGGATCGACAAGCAACTCGTGGGGACGGCAAGACTTGGACAGCAGCCCCTTCTCCTGATGTCGCCGTAGTTACCCAGTGCCCAGTCACCGACATGTAATGCCCCTGTCCATGTCTACTCGTCCAAGTGTCTGTGGTGAAATGCACCCTGTCACACACAGAGTTTCTCAAGGAAACGGTGATGTTGTGTGCCACATGCTGGTGTAGCGCAGGCACAGCTTTCTTTGAGAAGTAGTGGCGACTGGGCATCTGGTACTGGGGCACTGCGATGGACATAAGGTCTCGAAAATCATCTGTGTCCACCAGGCGGAAAGGCAGCATTTCTGTAGCCAACAGCTTGCAGATGGAGAAATTCAACCTCTTAGCGTTGTCATGGCTAGGAGGAAATGGTCTTTTACTTGTCCACATCTGAGGGACTGAGGGCTGGCTGCCGTGCTTAGACGGAGTTGAGTAGGGTGTCCCCGGCAAACTGCTGGTCTGTGAGGAAGGTGCAGGCGGAGATGTTATGTTCCCTGGATCAAAATGTGGTGTCGATGTCGGAGAGCGCTCAACAACAGCAGGTGTTTCCACTTGCAAATGTCCTGACGACCTGCCAATCACACTGGCTGTTGCGGGTAAAAAGGTGTAAGGTCTGCGTCCAAAACCATGTGCGACTGCTGTCCCCACAGTTACAGAGGATGAAGAGGACGCGGATGCACTTGATGGGGCAGACGGTGGTTGACCCGGCCCACTAGGCTGCATTGTAGCACAGTGAGCTTCCCATTGCAACTTATGCCTCATATCCATGTGACGGTTCATGCATGAAGTACTCAAGCTAGTCATTTTTTGTCCTCTACTGAGATTTTGTTGACAAATCTTACAGACAACATGAGTTGGGTCATCCTTTGCAATGTCAAAAAATGCCCAGGCTATGCAAGGCTTAGAGCCCGTATGACCTGAAGAGCCACCACTACTTCTGGTCTGAGGCACAGTTGGGGTTGAGGATGCAGTTGTTGACGTGCTTCCAGTACTCCGTCTCTGTCCCGGAAGTCCTCGTCGTCAGACTCGTCACTAGCATCCTCCTCCACCTCCTCTGCTGATCTCATGGACTGGCGGACTGGGGGTTGACAGTAAGTGGGGTCTTCAACCTCGTCATCACCATCCTGTGTGTTCTCACACCCGTCGTCCTCAGAGCCAACCTCTTCCTGCCCTGACCGAAAAGTCAAGCTTTCGTTCCAATCAGGCATCTCAGTCTCATCATCATCTTCCTCATTGTCTCCACCAACAGGAGTTACAGTTTGGGAACGAGGGTCTACATTATGCTCCGGACCTTCTTCATCTGGGCCTGGATCCGACTCACAAAGATTCTGGGCATCAGTGCAGATTCATTTTTTCACAGAAGCTCTGAAGCAGACCTCTGATTCCTAGGCTATAGTATGTGTAAACAGCTAAAACTATTAACTGGATTAGATGCAGTAAAAATTTAGATACCCAGGCGGTATAGTTTGTTTCACAGGCGGGCTACTCTGCTGACGTGCAGACACTGCTCCTAGGCCCAAAACTATTAACTGGATTAGATGCAGTAAAAATTGAGATACACAGGTGGTATAGTTAGTTTCACAGGCGGGCTACTCTGCTGACGTGCAGACACTGCTCCTAGGTCCAAAACTATTAACTGGATTAGATGCAGTAAAAATTTAGATACACAGGCGGTATAGTTAGTTTCACAGGCGGGCTACTCTGCTGACGTGCAGACACTGCTCCTAGGCCCAAAACTATTAACTGCGTTAGATGCAGTAAAAATTGAGATACACAGGCGGTGTAGCTAGCTTCACAGGCGGGCAACTCAGATGACTATCAGACAATGCTACTAGCCCAAAAGGATTGGCTGAGCTAGATTACACCAAATGCTGTGACAAACACTTGCACAGCACTGGTACAGACCTGCCTGGCAAACAGTGCTACGAACTGCTGTAACCTACACTGAAAAAGGCTGATATTACATCTAGTCCTGACTCCTCCCGACTCCCTAAACCTATCTCTCTGAAAATTCGTTCCAAAAAAACACTCTTAGACTGTATAGCGCCCACAGCAGCAGCGGTGCCATCTAACACTAAGCTGCAGCAGTGAGGAAATGGTGGCGACGGGGCAAATGGCTGGTTCTTATAGGGCAAGGACATGTGACATACACAGCCAATGACACATGCCCTTGCTTGTGTGCATCACATGCACATTGCTGTGTGTGTGTGTGCACCGCTGATAGGCTGAGAGACGGCACTCCACTGTAAATGCGGGAAAGCAAAAAAAAATTTAGATCGGCATTATTTCAGTACAGATCTATCCCCCGCCCCCGACCACTATACACTGAAACAGTCTATTAACAATGATAAACAGTTTTAATGTGCAAATCAAGTTAGGCTTTTGGTGAATGAACAGTTATCGAACAGAAACTCAAACAGCCGAATTTTAAGCAAATTGTTCAAGTTCGTCGAACGACTCGAACACCACCCAAAACAGCTCGAATCTGAAATTGGCGAATAGTACGTCTCGAACACCGCCCATCTCTAGTGGTGACACTTAGCTATCTACCTCATAGAAGCACTCGGCACCTTATGTAAGTACTCCTACTTATCTGAACTTAACTCTTTGTGCTCTTTTATAATGGGCATCTTATATACTACAATATACTGCAGTTTATAGGTTTTACTGAGCATTCCACTATAAGCACATGAAATGTATGTAGAAAAGCAATTTGTTCTACCTATATGCACTTATTTTTCATGAGGTTATGAGTAATAGTTTAAGAATATTCTATATGCCAAGTAGCTAAGGCCCGTTGGGATTAATCTGACTATAAATATGAGTATATAGATTTGCATGTCTCACTTTCTGTACTACCTGCTTGAATTTTATCATCATTTTAAAATTTATTTGAAATAAAATTTGTGCTTTTTAAATTTATTTTTGTGGAGTGGATCCTCTTTTCCTTAACTAATTTAGATTTGGGATTGTGTTGATATCTAATATGTGAGAGGAATATTTTTCTCTGATTATATGCACTTTAATAGACTGTGTTTATAAATAAATTGGTAAGTGTGATGACCCACAGAATAAAATTAATACTTTTTGGTTGTAAACTTTAGAATGTAAAAAAAAAAATCAGCAGCAGAATTGGTGGTGTTTTTTTTTTAAATTTCTTCACATAAAGAGTAGATAAAAAAGTTAGATATTATGTTGTACAAGTACCCCAAAATGGTCCCACTGGCAAATATAACTTATCCTGCAAAAAACAAGCTCTCACACAGCTATGTAGATAACATATAAATAAAGTTATGACTACTGGAATGTGACTATGAAAAAAACGCAAAAAATGTGCTGACATACATGTAAAATTAAGCCTAGTCCTAATGGGTTGAATTATAGACTGCTATAAAATTGCAAGTGTTAGTAAAATAACTTGACAAGATGCTATCACACCTATTTAGTAATGGGATGATATTTATGTGAAACATACACAAAGTACAATAACAAAGTATAATAACATTTATGTGAACAGAAAAATAAGAAAACTCTTTATACACAGTTGTAATCTAGTTATTTTTACTTACTTGGCCTGGAACCTCCGTCTGTCTCTCCTCGCCGGCCCATCTGACCAACAAGTTCTAATTGTCTTTGAAAGAAAATGTATACTGACCTGTCTGTGACTGTAGCCAGGCTGTTTCGAGCAATACTCCATTAGATTGATATGATCTCAGTGTTACATTATAAAATGTCCCGGCTCGTAGGCCTTGTATTAACCTGGATCGAGTAGAAATGCTGATAACAGCTGTAATGGGAGCAATCGTTGCATTATTCACCACTCGAAGATCAAGCATAAAGTAGGACACCAAGGTGGAGCTGGAGTTCCATGAGACCAGGAGTTGAGCAGAAGTCGGACTTTTAACATCAGTAATCTGCAAGTCTATATGAAATAAAGTGTGCATATCAGTTGTTATTTTACTTTTATATAGTATGTATATATACTGTGTGTATGTGTATATATATATATATATATATATATGTATAAATGGCACATCACAAAAAAGGCAGCAAAAGATGAGATGCTGAGACAAAGCCCAAAGCTACCGTCACACTGAACGATATCGCTAGCGATCCGTGACGTTGCAGCGTCCTGGCTAGCGATATCGTTCAGTTTGACACACAGCAGCGATCAGAATCGTGCTGCGATGTCGTTGGTCGCTGCAGAAAGTCCAGAACTTTATTTCGTCGCTGGACTTCCTGCTGACATCGCTGAATCGGCGTGTGTGACGCCGATTCAGCAATGTCTTCGCTGGTAACCAGGGTAAACATCGGGTTACTAAGCGCAGGGCCGCGCTTAGTAACCCGATGTTTACCCTGGTTACCAGCGTAAAAGTAAAAAAAAAAAAACACTACATACTTATCTTCCGCTGTCTGTCCCTCGGCGCTCTGCTTCTCTGCCCTGTGTAAGCACAGCGGCCGGAAAGCAGAGCGGTGACGTCACCGCTGTGCTTTCCGGCCGCTGTGCTTACACAGGGCAGAGAAGCAGAGCGCCGAGGGACAGACAGCGGAAGGTAAGTATGTAGTGTTTGTTTTTTTTTTACTTTTACGCTGGTAACCAGGGTAAACATCGGGTTACTAAGCGTGGCCCTGCGCTTAGTAACCCGATGTTTACCCTGGTTACCGGCATAGTTGGTCGCTGGAGAGCTGTCTGTGTGACAGCTCTCCAGCGACCAAACAGCGACACTGCAGCGATCCGGATTGTTGTCGGTATCGCTGCAGCGTCGCTTAGTGTGACGGTACCTTAAGGCAGCAACAACAACAGATCTGGAAGGAAGAACAGGAACATGAAGCGCCATGGCAAGGCAAGCAGCTGCATGGGATGGAGGTAGCTGACATGGAGAAATCCTACCAATGGCTGGAGAAAGCTGGACTCCAAGACAGCACAGAGGCACTAATCATAGGGGCACAAGAGCAAGCGCTAAGTACCAGATCCATAGAAGTAGGAATCTACCAAACAAGACAAGACCCAAGGTGCAGACTATGAAAAGAAACCTCAGAAACAGTCCAGCACATACTGGCAGGATGCAAGATGCAAGCTGGAACAGCGTATACCGAACGCCACAACCAAGTAACGGGAATTGTATACAGGAATAGGTACAGCATATGGGCTAAGTCCCCTTAAGACCAGGTGGGGGACCCAGAAAAAGTGGTGGAGAATGAAAGGGCTACAATCCTGTGGGACTTCAAGGTTCAGATGGATAAGCAGGTGTTGGATAACCAACCAGACATTGTGACAGTAGACAAGGATCAGAAGACAGCAATGATAATAGATATGGCAGTGCCAAGTGACAGCAACATCAGAAAGAAGGAATATGAGAAGCTGGAGAAATACCAGGGCCTCAAAGGAGAACTGGAGAAAATGTGGAAGGTGAGGGCAACAGTGATTCCAGTGGTGATAGGAGCACTTGGAGCAGTGACCCCTAAGTTGGGAAAATGGCTACAACAGATCCCAGGAGCAGCATCTGCGCTCTCTGTCCAGAAAAGCGCAATGCTGGGAACAACTAAGATCCCGCGCAGAACCCTCAAACTCCCAGGCCTCTGGTAGAGGACCCGAGAATGAGAAAGGACAATAAAGACCACCCCCATTGGGGGGTGACAAGGAAATTTTATATACAGTGTATGTATATAATTATATATATATATATATACTGTATATATATACACATACAGTGGGTACAGAAGGTATTCAGGCCCCTTTAAATTTTCCACGCTTTGTTTTGTTGCAACCACTTGGTAAATTAAAAAAGTTCATTTTTTCACATTAATGTACACTCTGCCCCCCCTTTTGATTGAAAAAAACCCCAGAAATGTAGACATTTTTGCAAATTTAATAAAAAAAGAAAAACTGAAATATCACATAGTCATAAGTATTCAGACCCTTTGCTCAGACATTCATATTTAAGTCACATGTTGTCCATTTCCTTGTGATCCTCCTTGAGATGGTTCTACTCCTTCATTGGAGTCCACCTGTGTTTAATTAAACTGATTGGACTTGGTTTGGAAAGGCACACACCTGTCTATATAAGACCTCACAGTGCATGTCAGACCAAATGAGAATCATGAGGACAAAGGAACTGGCCAAGAAGCTCAGAGACAGAATTGTGGCAAGACACAGATCTGGCCAAGATTACAACAGAATTTCTGCAGTACTCAAGCTTCTTAAGAGCACAGTGGCCTCCATAATACTTAAATGAAATAAGTTTGGGACCACCAGAAGTCTTCCTAGTCCTGGCCGTCCAGCCAAACTGAGCAATCGTGGGAGAAGAGCCTTGGTGAGAGAGGTAAAGAAGAACCCCAAGATCACTGTGGCTGAGCTCCAGGGATACAGTAGGGAGATGAGAGAAAGTTCCACAAAGTCAACTATCACTGCAGCCCTCTACCAGTCGGGACTTTATGGCAGAGTGGCCTGACGGAAGCCTTTGCTCAGTGCAAGACATATGAAAGCCCACATAGATTTTGCTAAAAAAAAAACACATGAAGGACTCCCAGACTATGATAAATAAGATTCTCTGGTCTGATGAGATGAAGATAGACCTTTTTGGTGATAATTCTAAGTGGGATGTGTGGAGAAAATCACACACTGCTCATCACTTGCCCAATACAATCCCAATAGTGAAACATGGTGGTGGCAGTATCATGCTATGGGGGTGTTTTTAAGCTGCAGGGACAGAACGACTGGATGTCATTGAAGGAAACATGAATGTGGCCAAGTACAGATATCCTGGATGAAATCCTCTTCCAGAGTGCTCTGGACCTCAGACTTGCTCAAAGGTTCACCTTCCAGCAAGACAATGACCCTGAGCACACAGCTAAATTAACAAAGGAGTGGCTTCAGAACAGCTTTGTGATGATTCTTGACTGGCCCAGCCAGAGCCCTGACCTAAACCCAATTGAGCATCTCTGGAGAGACCTGAAAATGGCTGTCCACCAACGTTCACCATCCAACCTAACGGAACTGGAGAGGATCTGCAAGGAAGAATGACAGAGGATCCCTAAATCCAAGTATGAAAAACTTGTTGCATCATTCCCAAGAAGACTTATGGCTGTACTAGCTCAAAAGGGTGCATCTAGTCAATACTGAGCATAGGGTCTGAATACTTATGACCATGTGAAATTTCAGTTTTTCTTTTTTAATAAATTTGCAAAAATTACTACATTTCTGTTTTTTTCAGTCAAGATGGGGTGCAGAGTGTACATTAATGAGAAAAAAATGAACTTTTTGAATTTACCAAATGGCTGCAATGAAACAGAATGAAAAATTTAAAGGGGTCTGAATACTTTCCGTATCCACTGTATATACAGCTCTGGCAAAAATTAAGAGACCACTGCACAATTTTCAATTTGTCTGATTTTTCTCTTTATAGGTATATTTTGAGTAAAATGTAAATTGTTCTTTTATTCTATAAACTTTTGAAAACATGTCTCCGAATTGCCAAGCAATAAATTTTATATTTTGTTCCTGAAAAGGAGGAATGATCAAAATTAAAAAACCCAGGGCTTTCAGGCCTCAAATAGTGCACAGAAAACAAGTTCATAATCATTTATTTATATATATATATATATATATATATATATATATATATATATATATATATATATATATATATATATATATATATATATATATATACATATTGTGAGGCAGTGACCGGTGTCATATGCGAGGGTCGCTATGTGTCCCCCAGGATGTGCTTGGAAGCATATTAGATCCGCTGGAGTGCCCTGTGCTCACAGCAGGTTGCCTGTGAGACACAGGGAAGAATAAAAGTAAGTGTGAACTGGGTCAAGTTATTTGTCCCAGAATTTATTCAGGAAAACCTGGTATGGGCTTTTATTTTGAAACGGACTGCAGGATGGTAGTGGGGCCGGTCCGTTTCCTCCAGCCCAGATCTTATAGTGGCCCATGGCCATAGAATCTGGAGGATAGAAAAAAAAAAACCAGCAAGAGAGTTTGGGTGTGTCAGTCTGGTCTGGGAGTCAGACCTTGCAGGAGGCTTGTGCAGAGCTCCTTCCGTGTGGAGAAACACGGGCCAGGCAGAGCCTGAAAAGCCAGACACCCCAGCGTACACGGGGGTGTAATACGCTCACGGCAGCGGACTATGGACTGTTGTTATTTTTTTCCCGGCTGCATACTGAAGGACTTGTTTGCTTTCTTTTCCGGTTTGTGAGTATGCTGTGTAATAAACAAGACTTTGTTTGAACTTTATATGGGTCACTGCCTATTCACTGCACAGCAAGGACATCGCTACATCACATTTGGTTGGAGAATGCGGAGCAGTGTTAATTAAGGCATACCCCAACGCCATTTGCATGTCTGTTATTAAGCCTGCTACATTGCAATTCAGGCCTACAGACAAAATGGAGGAGATCCTGAGGCAGCTAGTCCTCACACAGCAACAACAGCAACAAACTAATAATCTGTTGCTGCAGCAAATTACAGCCCTGCGAGAGGCACCTCCAGCACCGACCCCGGAACGTCGCGATGCCCGTGACAAGGTCTGCTCCGCTTTGAGGAAATTGAGTCCGGAAGATGACGTGGAAGCTTTCCTCACCGTCTATGAGCGCACGGCAGAACGGGAGAATCTGCCAGCAGCACAGTGGGCTGAAGTTGTGGCTCCGTTCTTGAGGGGTGATGCGCTAAAGGCCTACTTTGACCTCAGTCGGGAGGATGCCCAGGACTATTCCAAGTTAAAAGGTGAGATCCTTGCCCGACTGGGGGTTAATACTTATGTGAGAGCTCAACGGGTGTTTTCTTGGACTTTTGTGGAAGCCCAGCCTGCCCGGTCTCAGATTTTTGACTTATTGCAGCTTGTGAAACGGTGGCTCCAACCTGAGACTTTATCCACAAGTCAGATAGTGGAGAGGGTGGTGGTCGACCGACTGGTGAGGGCTCTGCCAGCGGCCATTCAGCGTTGGGTGGGTCAAGGGGACCCGGGTACCCTAGACCAGGTTGTAGGCCTGATAGAGCGATATAAGGCCACCCAGGACTTTATACGGGACTCTGCTCCGCTTCGGCTGTCACGTAAGGCTCCGCCAGCTCAGGAGTCTGAGAAAAGTCCACGACCCTCCACTGGGACAAGACCGGACCGAGTCCGTGCTGAGGGGTTGTCTCGGAAAGAGAGTGACCACAGACCTGTGTCCCCTAAACTGGCTCCAAGGTTACCTAGTGCCACAGTCGTTACGTGTTGGCGGTGCCAAGAACCTGGACATGTGGTTGCTAATTGTCCCCTAACAACAGAACCCATGGACTGCGGGTATACCCGCCGCGTGTCTATGTATGCCCAGCCAGTCTGCATTGCCACTACAGACCCTGCCGGTACCGAACCTCAGCTGTGCAGAGTGCTCGTTAACGGGTACCAAACGGATGCTCTCTTGGACTCGGGGAGCTTGGTGACCCTGGTACACGGTTCCTTGGTTGCTGGGGACAGTCCTATTGGACGAAAGGTGGGGGTAGTGTGCATACATGGGGACCTCCGAGAGTACCCGACTGCGGAGGTCACGTTCTCCACCCCATGTGGAGAGATAAAACATGTGGTGGGAGTGGTAAAAACTCTTCCGTATGGGACTGTGATGGGTAGAGACTTACCGTTGTTCTGGTACCTCTGGGAGACCAGAGTTAACCCTCTCAGGGTAAAAAGCATTCCGGGTGCAGAACCCGAAGATCCCGAGTCAGGGATACCTGCCGTAGGGGTCGCCACGATAGGGACAGTGTGTAATCCCGATAGGTTTCCCCTAGAGCAGTGTTTTTCAACTAGTGTGCCGTGACACATGGTCGGGTGTGCCGCGGGGAACGGGAGTCAGCTGTTCTCTGTGCCGACTGTCAAGCTGACAGCCGGCACAGAGAAGCTGCAGCGCGCCGGCTCCCGGAGATCAATTGTACTCGCAGACATCTACCAGCTGCGAGTACAATTGAGGCTCTGACCGCTGGGTCAGAGCGACGCCAGCAGCGTGATCAAGTCATGTGATCACGCTGCTGACGTCACTATCCGGCGCGCAGGAGACAGAAGACACTTGGTGGTAAGTGCTCCTGTGCTGTGGAGCTGAAGACACCGAAGATTCAGCGTGGGGCGGGTTTATGGGGAGTATGTGGGGGGATTTATTAAGTGTGTGGGGGGATTTATTAAGTGTGTGGGGGGATTTATTAAGTGTGTGGGGGGATTTATTAAGTGTGTGGGGGGATTTATTAAGTGTGTGGGGGGATTTATTCAGTGTGTGGGGGGATTTATTCAGTGTGTGGGGGGATTTATTCAGTGTGTGGGGGGGATTTATTCAGTGTGTGGGGGGGATTTATTCAGTGTGTGGGGGGGATTTATTCAGTGTGTGGGGGGGATTTATTCAGTGTGTGGGGGGGATTTATTCAGTGTGTGGGGGGGATTTATTCAGTGTGTACGTGGGGGGGGCTGGAATTTATTTAGCATGTGTGGGGCAGGGTGCATTTATTCTGTGTGGAAGGGGATGGATTTATTCTATCGGAAGGGCAGTGGATATATTCTGTGGGGGTGAGTGGGGAGATGGGGGTGGACACAGTAGCGAGGGGAAAAACGAGAGCTGACAGTACTGGGAGCAACGGTGATGGGATGTGTGAGGACAGTATGGGGAGTCGGGGGAATGTGTGAAGGGGGAATGTGTGAGGAGGAAATATGGAGAGAGCAAAGGGGTATGTTAGCGGGGGGGGATGTACAGGAGGAGGCTATTAGAAATGTGTGCAGACAGTATGGGGGGATGAAAGTGTGAGTGGACACATAATAGATACTGAGTAGTGTGAGGGTAACAGCCAGGAGGAGACAGTATGCCAAGTAGGAGGAGTGTACTGAAGGGGCACAGTAGAGAGACTGGGCTCTCTATGAGGGACACCGTATGAGAAGGCAGTGTGAAGTATGGAAAAGAGAGAGAGGGTAGTGTGGATGGCATGTACCATAAGAGGGACAGTGAGGGTCATATTATGTGCTGGGAATAAAGTGAGGGGCAATTATTTACTCAGGGGCTCAGCCTAGGGCAGATATTGTTATTCCGGAGCATTATAATAACACTGCTATCTTTAAGGGTGTTGTGTCGGGATATGCTGCAGAAGACAGGAGAAGATGGAAGTCTGCAGAAACGAGCTCTGCCGGTGGATGAGAAGAGTCATCATGGCATCTGGACAAGGTGAAGATGAAAAGAAAGAGGCGACTCCACAAACAACGTCATCTATCAGGTACCTGGATGTAAATGTGTTTTTTTTTTTTGTGATACTAATTCTCATTTTTATTTGTTAGGAACATTAAAGTGGATGTCCAAGGTTGTGATGAGTCTGCAGTCATACTATGTGACTGCAGACTTCTGAATTCTCACAGTGCACACTGCTATCATAATTCTCTGATGTTGGTGATTTACATACATGCGGTCACGTGCTGACTAGACATGTGTGGCCTCATTCAATGAAAATGAATTGACTGAGGCCGGACACGTCTAGTTAGAATGTGGCCAGAAGTATCCAAATCACATACTTGTGCTGTCATGACCGTCCACTCTGGCCACCGGCAGGGGAGAATCCTGAAAGTGTGCAGTGCTTGCGCTGTGAGAATTCAGAAGCCTGCAGTCACATAGAATGACTGCAGACTTTCATCTCAAACCTGGACGCACCATTTTGTGCCATTTTGGTTGGTGGTGTGCCTCGGGATTTTTTAAGTATAAAAAGTGTGCCGCGGCTCAAAAAAGGTTGAAAATCACTGCCCTAGAGGTATTGGCAGGGGAAGTGGAAGATTATCCACCAATTCATGAGCTGGAGGTGTCACCTAGTAAGTTTGGGACTGCCCAGCTCCAGGATCCCACTCTGACCCGGGCAAGGGAAAGAGTAATCGAGGTAAATGGGGTGGCACAACAACCTGGTGCAGAAAAGGAGTTTCCCCGGATGGCGGTCATCCAGGAGTTACTGTACAGGGTTGATAAAATCCGGGATGAGGTGGTGGAACAACTGGTAGTGCCCCAACCCTATCGTCAGGCGGTGCTCGACATGGCTCACACTCACATGTTGGGGGGGCACTTGGGGGCCAAAAAGACGTTAGAGCGCATATTACAGAGGTTCTTTTGGCCTGGTGTCTACGCTGAGGTTACAAAGTACTGTGACACATGTCCTGAGTGTCAACTAACCTCACCCACCACGAACTACCGGAGTCCGTTAGTACCTCTGCCCATCATAGAAGTACCCTTTGAGCGGATAGCGATGGATCTGGTGGGACCAATAGTAAAATCCGCCCGGGGCCATCAGCACATATTAGTAGTCGTAGACTACGCCACCCGGTATCCAGAGGCGATACCGCTCCGGCACACTTCGGCTAAACTAATAGCCCGTGAACTGTTTGCCATGTTTTGTCGTCTTGGGCTCCCCAAGGAGATCCTTACAGATCAGGGAACCCCTTTTATGTCTAAAGTGACTAGGGAGCTATGTAAATTGTTCCAAATTAAACAGTTGCGTACGTCAGTGTACCATCCACAAACCGATGGGTTAGTCGAGAGGTTTAATAAGACCCTCAAGGCCATGCTCAAAAAGGTGGTCGCCAAGGATGGGAAGGATTGGGATATGTTATTGCCATATTTAATGTTCGCCATACGCGAGGTACCACAGGCGTCCACGGGGTTCTCCCCATTTGAGCTATTGTATGGCAGGCACCCGAGGGGGCTGCTGGATGTAGCCAAAGAGACATGGGAACAGGAGCCCACTCCACATAAGAGTGTTATCGAGTATGTGGCAAGTATGCAGGATCGGATTGCAGTCGTGCAACCCATCGTAAAGGAGCATCTGTTGGATGCCCAGGCCGCTCAGAGCCGTACCTATAATAAAAGGGCCACGGTCAGGTCCTTTAAAGAAGGAGACCGGGTGTTGGTACTAGTGCCCACCCCAGAGAGTAAACTCATGGCCAAGTGGCAAGGGCCGCATGAGATACGGGGAAAGGTGGGGGAAGTGAATTACAAAGTGTACCAACCCGGGAAAAGAAAACCCGAGCAGTTGTACCATGTAAACCTGCTAAAGGCCTGGAAGGACCGAGAATGTTTGGTCACAGATGCAACTACGGTCATACAATCGGAGGTCCCTCTGGCCCTGGCCAAGGACTCAGCCAGGTGTGAGGTAAAGGTCAATGATGCCCTCACAAAACAGCAGCGGCGGGAGGCTCGAGCTTTGGTACAGCAGAATATGGATGTATTCTCAGAGCTGCCGGGGCGAACCTCAGTGATTCAGCATGACATTGTCACTGAGCCCCGAGTAAAGGTGCGGATGAAACCGTACCGAGTGCCAGAAGCCCGAAGGCAAGCCATCGCGGCCGAGGTAAAGCAAATGCTTCAGTTGGGAGTCATTGAGGAGTCCCGAAGTGAGTGGGCTAGCCCCATTGTACTTATACCAAAACCTGATGGGTCATTACGCTTCTGTAATGACTTTAGGAAGTTAAATGAAGTGTCAAAATTTGACCTGTATCCCATGCCACGGGTGGACGAGCTAATTGAGAGACTGGGGAAGGCCCAGTACTTCACCACGCTGGATCTCACGAAAGGTTACTGGCAGGTTCCCTTAACAGAGTCAGCGAAGGAAAAGACTGCTTTTATAACCCCAGAGGGTCTCTTTCAATACATTGTCTTACCTTTTGGGTTACATGGGGCTCCGGCCACATTCCAGAGGCTGATGGACATTGTGTTAGCACCACATAGAGATTACGCATCGGCCTATTTGGATGACATAGTCATCTTTAGTACCGAGTGGGATACCCATCTGTCCCAGGTACAAGCAGTGCTAGAGTCTCTTAGAGCCGCAGGGTTAACAGCAAACCCAAAGAAATGTGCGATAGGTCTCACGGAAGCCCGGTACTTGGGATACGTGATCGGCCGGGGGGGTTATCAAACCTCAAGTGAACAAAATTGAGGCCATTCAAAACTGGCCCAAGCCCTTAAGTTCCAAACAAGTGAGGGCATTCCTTGGCATCATTGGGTATTACCGATGTGGACAGCCGGTCCTCATCAGCCCCGACTTCAAGAAAACCTTTATTGTGCAAACAGATGCCTCTAAGGTAGGCTTAGGAGCGGTGCTGTCGCAAGAGGTGAATGGGGATGAGCATCCAGTCACCTATTTAAGCAGGAAACTGACCCCGGCAGAGAAAAATTATAGCGTAGTGGAGAAGGAGTGCTTGGCGATCAAATGGGCCTTGGAGTCCCTACGCTACTATTTGCTCGGGCGTCAGTTTCGGTTGGTAACAGACCATTCACCCCTTGTCTGGATGAGAAATGCAAAGGAAAGGAATGCCCGAGTCACCAGATGGTTCTGAACAGAGGGGGGGGTATGTGAGGCAGTGACCGGTGTCATATGCGAGGGTCGCTATGTGTCCCCCAGGATGTGCTTGGAAGCATATTAGATCCGCTGGAGTGCCCTGTGCTCACAGCAGGTTGCCTGTGAGACACAGGGAAGAATAAAAGTAAGTGTGAACTGGGTCAAGTTATTTGTCCCAGAATTTATTCAGGAAAACCTGGTATGGGCTTTTATTTTGAAACGGACTGCAGGATGGTAGTGGGGCCGGTCCGTTTCCTCCAGCCCAGATCTTATAGTGGCCCATGGCCATAGAATCTGGAGGATAGAAAAAAAAACCCCAGCAAGAGAGTTTGGGTGTGTCAGTCTGGTCTGGGAGTCAGACCTTGCAGGAGGCTTGTGCAGAGCTCCTTCCGTGTGGAGAAACACGGGCCAGGCAGAGCCTGAAAAGCCAGACAGCCCAGCGTACACGGGGGTGTAATACGCTCACGGCAGCGGACTATGGACTGTTGTTATTTTTTTCCCGGCTGCATACTGAAGGACTTGTTTGCTTTCTTTTCCGGTTTGTGAGTATGCTGTGTAATAAACAAGACTTTGTTTGAACTTTATATGGGTCACTGCCTATTCACTGCACAGCAAGGACATCGCTACATCACAATATATATCTATATTAGACATGTGGCATCCCAGGAGTCCGGTTGCCTTCCTCACGAGGGGGGGGGGGGGTGTGATTGCATGCCTGGAAGCAAGGAGGAATCCCCTAATCAGGTAATACTGACATGCAACACTGTCCTGACTCAAGACCTAAAGGGGAGCTCTAAACTCGCTTTCAGGGGAGCTTCCCTATAAAATTCTGGCCTGGGGGCGGGGTTAGGAGTCTGTTAGTGTGTGCAGGGACAAGGAGAGGAGAAGAGGCAAAAGTGAGGAGCCTGGGGTCTAGACCTGCGACTGGGCTCACCCCAGAAGAAAGCACCAAGAGACTGGACACAGGAGTCCGTTGTGGTGTGAGAATTGCAAACCCAGCCACTGAAACCGGAGGGCAGGAGATTGCAAGTCTCCTGTCCTATCTAACACCTGCAGGAACCACAGCAATTCAGGAGCCTGGGGCTGCCAGTGAGAAGACAGTGCCCATGAAAGGTTTAGGCGGTCAGCCATACAGGTTGGGAGAACAGACACTGAGAGGACTTGTGCAGAGCTTCAGGCAGCAAGGGTCAGAGTATACAGCGCAGAAGGAAGGCCTCCGAACCCACCTGGCTAGGTGGATCCCAAGCTGTTCCCAGGCTGCCCTGACCCCATCACCACCTGCTACCTGTACCTTCGACTGTACCTGTATTTCATCAGTAAAAGGTAAAGGAAACTGCTATCCCTGTGTCCTTCAATTATTTCCTGCACCCTCAATCTGCACACCACCGTCAATCATCCCTCTTACCAACTGTATCGGTAGCCCTGGGGACTAAGCTCTACCTGTGGGAGAGCTATACCAACTCTGCTGCAACTCCATCAGCCCCAGTGGACCCCTTTAAGCAGCGCCGGCCATCCCAGACTAAATACCACAGGTGGCGTCACGAATTATCCTTTATAGACTTTATTCTTCACTTTCATTCACCTCCTTTCACTGGACGCCCAGGGCCACGGACCGCGTCACTGCCACTGTGACCACCCCTTTAAATACCAACGGGTCCGGCCCGAGTACCCCACGGTTTTAGAGGGCGCTACATACACATAGATATATATATATATATATATATATATATCAGTGGAGAAAATAAGTATTTGATACACTACCGATTTTCCCACCGACAAAGAATGGAGGTGTCTCTAATTTTTATCATACGTACGTTCTTTGCTGTGTATTTGCTGCATTTTTTTGCTGTGTTTTTGTTGTCTCTTGTGTATGCTGATAAAATTTAGATACTGATTTGGCTTTTATCCTAAGTCATATTGCACGACTCGTTAAAGGGTTGATTGTGACTTGTAGGATCGCTACTTCCAACAGGTGGCGCTATAGACTTTAAGTCCTCTTTTTCAGGCAATTTGCAGATAAAATTTAGTGACCCCCCAAAAAGTCATAATGCATCTTCCTTAAAGGGCCACTGTCAGCCCCTCCAGCCGTTATAAACTAAAAGAGCCACCTTGTGCAGCAGTAATGCTGCATTCTAACAAGGTGCTCTTTTAGTTTTTGGTGCAGTTATTCCCAAAATAAAGCGTTTTATAACTTCTCCAAAATACCTGTCTTTAGCCAGGGAGGCAGGTCCTCACCCCCCTGCTTGAAGCGCCACACTGCCGTCACTCAAATCTTCAGGGGCACCGGGCGCCGCCCCCTCCGCGCTGTTTTCGCATGAAATCCGGCGCCTGCGCTGTGTAGTACTGTCTGGTGCAGGCGCAGTGAGCTCTGGCCATCTGACGTCACAGCCAGGCTTGCAGACTGCGCCTGTGCGGCCGCCCTGCCTGTGAATCCCAGCCCCGCACTGTGCATAATGCAGAACACACTGTGGGGCTGGGATTCCCAAGGTGGGTGCAAGCCTGGCTGTGACGTCAGACGGCCAGAGCTCACTGCGCCTGCACCAGACAGTACTACACAGCGCAGGCGCCGGATTTCATGGGAAAACAGCGCGGAGGGGGCGGCACCCAGAGCCCCTGAAGATTTGAGTGACGGCAGTGTGGCGTTTCAAGCAGGGGGGTGAGGACCTGCCTCCCTGGCTAAAGACAGGTATTTTGTGATTGGTAGCGTGACGCCCATGTGACCGCTCACGCGACCAATCACAAGCCGCGACGTCATCGAAGGTCCTTCAGGCGCTCATTCTTAGGAAGGAAGGCTGCCGGTGAGAACCAGGGCGCGTCCGAGGGTAAGTATATCAATATTTTGGATTTTGATTCTTTAGTTTACACTTAAATATGGATCCCAGGGCCTGAAGGAGAGTTTCCTCTCCTTCAGACCCTGGGAACCATTAGAAACCCAATGCACTGCATTGGGTTTCGTGTTTCGGCCGACCCCGACCCCGACTTTTCTGTAGGATCGGCCGATTTAACTTGACCCGACTTTTGAAAAAGTCTGGTTTCGTGAAACCCGACCCGATCCTATAAAAAGAAAAGTCGCTCAACCCTATTTGAGAAGTTATAACACTAACTTGGTCCTGGTGACTGTGAGAAGCCACAAGACTCATCTGCTACGCAAGAAGGCATCACTTGTATAATTAGGATGTGATAAGTGGCACCGGTATATTTTATTTGCACATGTTGAACATGCCGTCTCCCTTCTGTATATTAGAAGATTGCTAATATACCTTTATATCAATGACCTATCCTGAGTATATGTCATCAATATCATCGTGGGGGTCCGACACTCGGTACCCAATCGATCAGCTGTCCTTGGCGCCAGCAGTGGTGGACAGTTGTTAGCAGTTGTGGAGCTGAACAGTGCAGCTCCATCAACCTGTGCAGTTGTCCAGCTGACTGCCCAATCCTGAGAGCGGGGCTCTGAAGTCCTCCTTTAAAGGGGAGTGATGGTCAGGCATGCTTTCCTCCTCAATTCATTGGCTCTGAGAGTGACAAAAATCGCTGAGTTTAGCTGACGAGCTTTTATGACGAGCCAACCCTATTATTGATATGTTTTAAACAAAAAAAAATATATAAATACAGTAAATATTAATAGATGAACTTTATTACCTCGTCCAGATGAAAACTAGAAAAGAAGAAAACATAATTTATTAGAAAAATGGCCACTCGCCCAATATCATGTTAAAATAAGAAATGAAACGTGGACAGTAAAAGCAGTAGAAGACCTTTCTTCGTGCTGAACCATAATGCATTAAAGAATGTGTCTGGTTTAAAAAATGAATAATAATTTGCTATTAACTTATGAGCAAATTGTGAGTTAATCTTATAATCTATGAGAAATGGAATCCTAAAAGGGGTTGTCCTTAAAGGGCTGGAGAAAAGGTGACGGTGGAGATATCTGTGTGCTATAAGACACTCTGCATTATTTGTCACATATAGTTCTCTACTTCACCACACATCCAATCTGGAAACATCAGATATGGAGAAAACATGCACTAAATGTTTGGATGCCTACTGATAACGATCAGATCTGTTTGATAGCTAATTGTCAAGTAATTATTTTTTATAATGGAACAAAATGCAAAACATGCAGCACTTTTTCTTAGGCTGCTTTCACCCATCAGGTTTTTGCCGTCAGGTTTAATCCGGCGAATTTTTGAAAAAACAGATCCGGCAAAAGATGTATTGGCGCCAGATTGCGACAGATGGCCTCACATTTTACCCATTTTTCTCCTGATCCGTCGAGAATGTGGTTTCTGACTGCCGGAGAAAACGGACATAGTAACGTTGCTTTTGTCCTGCGAAAAAACGGACAGTGACGGGGTCCGGAGTTTGCTACAATGATAGCCTATGGCGCCGGATCCGTGAAATGATGAATCCGGCAACCGTTTCCATTTTTTTTCAATTGAGCATGCCCCTTAGCAGCATTTTCCATTCTGCAGTTCTCTTTCTCCCCAGAACACCTAGTGCCTGGATATCATGTAGTCAGATTCGGCAAAAAAAACTGATCCGTCGCATCAGTTTTTCACACTTTGCAAAGGATCTCTTTTTTTCAAAACTATCCGGATTCAGCCTGATGGCGAAAACCTGATGTGTGAAAGTAGCCTCAGTTATAAAAACAGACTCATAGTCAGTGGGGCCTCTGCTTCCATTTGCATCAGTTATGTGGCAGATCTGTTGTGAACTGAATTCCATGTCCCTGTTCCTAGAAAGTAATATAGAATAGGAGATTAAAAAAACTGTTATGGCCATTCAGGACCGGTTTTAAACAAAATAGGGCCCTGGGCAAGAGTTAAAAGTGGAGGTCCACATGCTCACATATTGCACATTCACACAGAAACATTTACGGTAGGTACATTACAGACACATATACACAAAGCACACACACATGTATACACACAGAGTGCATACATACATACAGACAGACACATGTATACACAGAGCACATGCATGCAGACACATGTATACACAGAGCACATACATACAGACACATGTATACACAGAGTATATACAGTACATACAGACATATATGTATACACAGAACACAAACATACAGACGCATTTATACATACAGAGTATATACATACAGACACATGTATACACAGAGCACATACATACAGACATATATGTATACACAGAACACAAACATATAAACATATCTATGCACAGAGCACATATAATCATACATATGTATGAACTGAGCAAAATGACCAGAACATCCAAACTAGAGTGTATAGGTAACAACTAAAAAAAATATATAGCTGCTTGAAAAAGGCTCACACATAGAGCCGAAACATCGCACACAATTGGACTATTAAAATAGCTTTTATTGCACTAAAATGATGGTGTGCTGCTTCTTTGAATTTTTTTATAATATAAGGACTGTTAAGTACCTGTGAAGCCCTGCACACAACTACTGCTATTGTTCAGGTGCTGCGCTCTGCTCTATTTTTTCGAACTGTAGGAAAAGATAAAGTTGCACCCTGAATTGCTAAGAATGATAACTTTAGAATATTGGAACTGCATTACTGCCATAGAAAATAGGAAAACACTACATATGAAATATTGGAAAAATGAAACTGTAATATTGCTATGAAAAATTACAGTAAAAAAGAAGGAACTTAATGCATAGATTGGCCAATATATGTGAGCCCATCAGCCCACGTCAAGGCGTCCTTCATTGTTGGGTCCCTGTCCTGATAAGACACTTCAGTAATCAGGACCTAGAGACAACTGCAGTACTGATATGTGTCCCTGATACCTTAAAGGGAACCTGTCACCCCGTTTTTTGAGATTGAGCTATAAATACTGTTAAATAGGGCCTGCGCTGTGTGTTCCTATAGTGTATGTAGTGTACCCCGATTCCCCATGTATGCTGAGAAATAACTTGCCAAAGTCGCCGTTTTCGCCTGTCAATCAGGCTGGTCAGGTCGGGAGGGCGTGGTGACATCGCTGGTTCTTCCTCAGCTTTACGTTGGTGGCGTAGTGGCGTAGTGGTGAAGACACAGCGCGCGATCTGCGCTGTCATCCCTTTCGTCGGTGGGGGCGGCCATCTTCCTGGGGCCGCGCGTGCGCAGATCGAGTGCTCTGCTGCACGGGGCTTCAGGAAAATGGCCGCGGCATGCCGCGCGTGCGCATTAGAGATCGCGGCGGCCATTTTCCCAAAGCCGAGATGCAAACTCGGCTTTGGGAAAATGGCCGCCGCGATCTCTAATGCGCACGCGCGGCATGCCGCGGCCATTTTCCTGAAGCCCCGTGCAGCAGAGCACTCGATCTGCGCACGCGCGGCCCCAGGAAGATGGCCGCCCCCACCGACGAAAGGGATGACAGCGCAGATCGCACGCTGCTTGTTCACCACTACGCCACTACGCCACCAACGTAAAGCTGAGGAAGAACCAGCGATGTCACCACGCCCTCCCGACCTGACCAGCCTGATTGACAGGCGAAAACGGCGACTTTGGTAAGTTATTTCTCAGCATACATGGGGAATCGGGGTACACTACATACACTATAGGAACACACAGCGCAGGCCCTATTTAACAGTATTTATAGCTCAATCTCAAAAAACGGGGTGACAGGTTCCCTTTAAAGGAGTTGACCTCTTTCAGAAAACACTGGTCTCCATTATTCATGTTCCCTTGGTCTATCACTGAGTCTCCGCCGCTGCTCCTGGTGTCTGATATAGGCTGCAGCACTGACTTTATGCTGATATCTTGGCGTCAGTGCGCTCATCAGCTCTGAGGGGAGACCTTCATCTACACTGTCTGATCCACAAGGCTCAGTTTTTGGCTGATGTGCTGCTGACTTTGATGTCAGTGCTGCAGCCAGTATGAGACACAGGGAGAGGTGGCGGAGACTTAGCAGTGGACCCGGGGATGGTGATTAAAGTGCATTTTTTAATATAATAAATGTCAGGCGAAAATGGAGATTTTACTGCATCTGTGTATCTAATATTTTGCAAACTTTTTGAGCTATAGAGAGTATAACAGCAGGCGTTTATAAACATTCACATAATTGGTGAAAAATGCAATAAGTGAATATCTCAAATCTGTACAATAACACTAGAGGGTTGCGTATGCCACTTTGGCCATGTTCACACACCAGTTTTTTATCAGTATTTCACATCAGTATTTGAAAGTCAAAATCATGAGTCGAATAAATAGAGAAAAATTATATTAGAAACATTTGCATCACTTCTGCATTTTTTGACCCACTCCTGAATTTGGCTTAAAAATGCTGATGTAAAATAGTGAATAAAACTCTGACATGTGAATGTGGCCTTAAAGAGATGGAACACTTATAGGGCGATTCATCCCAGCTTTTTCGCCATATTTATAGACAAGGTTGTGCAAAAAATTTGACTTCAGGCATTTTCATGCCATTCTCGCCTCGGGTTCTGACAAAGTGGACAGAGCTGGGATGAGACGAGGGCATGATGTGGCGTGGAGACCCCAACTCATCAAGTTCATGTTCGATGAATTCATGCTCTTCCTCCAGATGCTGGAGTAAGATTTGTGGCGAAGCGCCTATAGCGGTGCACTCCACTACGCGCCTCACCCTTCTCATTAAGTCGCCCCCTCATCATGACCGGCGAGAGAATCTGAACACGTACATACAGCGAAACACATTCTGAATAATATTCAGATAAACGAATGAAACAGCCATGCATATTTTGCTAAAAAACAAAGATTCCATTTCTTATGAGTAATGTTAGAACTATACTTAATTACTTCAATGTTCATTATTGCACAGGAGTCCTTCCCTAAAATTACTGTACCTGCAGTGTATTTTTCTTCAGTTACACGTTCTAGTAGTCTAGAAATGTAGAAATAAATATCTGGTCCTCTATCATAATAAGTAATAAATTATCTTGAGTTTCAATCTAACGATAATGAAGAAAACACCCTGTTCTATCTTCTGTCATGTACATTAAATATCCATTTTAAATTAAATTCATTTCTAAGTACATTGGAAAAAAAACAACTTATTCTGTAAGATTTAACCCATTAGTGTCTGAAATCACCCTTATGTAAATATTTATATGGCTATAAAATGACCAAAATAATCAATGTAATTTCAAGCAAAATTACTGATATTAAACAACGCCGATAGAAATAATAAACGCGTTTCATATACCTAATCTTGAATATTGACAGAGATTTCCTTACTATCTATTAAAATAAAACTTCCAAATACTGACATCAACATACCTGAACTAAAGCAGAAAGCAGGACCAAAGTGCATAGAATCCAGAAGTTAGTCATTTCACGTTTCCTTCAAATATTACATGAACGTTCTCTAAGTGACACATTCATAGTTGTTTTCAGACCAAAGGAATTGCTTTGGGAAAGTGTTATGTTTATTGGATGACATGGGCCAATCCTAAATGATAGGACACTGTAAGAAGATATCGGGTGGAGGACACTATCCCTCCCAATGATGAAAAGCTATCTGACTTTTTGTTTCCAGAGAAAGCAAAATCATAGGAGGTGGTAGAATTCTCATTGTCCACATGGGTATTGTAATGCAATATAATAGTTATCAACTGTTATACACAAAAAGACAATGAAGGATAGGGGGGAAATGCGCGAGTGCAGTTACAAGGGGCAGAGGTTAGAGAAGAAGAGCAGGTTCCCAGCGGTAGGAAACACTACAGCAGCAGGAAGTGAAATCAAAACTTTTTGTTTTGAGATGTTGACGGGGATCTAATTTTTACAGAGGACTGATGAGTATGACAAGACAACATGTGGGGCATGATCTGATTTTTTTCCATTTAATCTTATTTAAATGAATATCATTATTGTATGACAATTAGAGTACATGAAATATATAGCTTTACACTTTTTTGCTCCATTGTTACGTTTAAGGATTTCTTTTCTTTATGAAATGAGATAAGCATCATGTGCCCAGGAAAGTCCCCACTTATTTTACTGATGAATGCCTCCGCTCTACAGTCATGGCCAAAAGTTTTGAGAATGACACCAAAATTATATTTTCACATGATCTGCTGCGCTCTGGTTTTTATTAGTGTTTGTCTGATGTTTATATCACATACAGAAATATAATTGCAATCATATTATGAGTACCAATAGGTTATATTTACAGTTAGAATGAGTTAATGCAGCAAGTCAATATTTGCAGTGTTGACCGTTCTTCTTCAAGACCTCTGCAATTCTCCCCGGCATGCTCTCAATCAACTTCTGGACCAAATCCTGACTGATAGCAGTCCTTTCTTGCATAATCAATGCTTGCATTTTGCCAGAATATGTTGGTTTTTGTTTGTCCACCCGTCTCTTGATGATTGACCACAAGTTCTCAATGGGATTAAGATCTGGGGAGTTTCCAGGCCATGGACCCAAAATCTCTATGTTTTGTTCCATGAGCCATTTAGTTATCACCTTTGCTTTATGGCAAGGTGCTCCATCATGCTGGAAAAGGCATTGTTGGGCGCCAAACTGCTCTTGGACGGTTGGGAGAAGTTGCTCTTGGAGGACATTCTGGTACCATTCTTTATTCATGGCTGTGTTTTTAGGCAAGACTGTGAGTGAGCCGATTCCCTTGGCTGAGAAGCAACCCCACACATGAATGGTTTCAGGATGCTTTACAGTTGGCATGAGACAAGACTGGTGGTATCGCTCACCTCTTCTTCTCCGAATAAGCTGTTTTCCAGATGTCCCAAACAATCGAAAAGGGGATTCATCAGAGAAAATGACTTTGCCCCAGTCCTCAGCAGTCCACTCCCTGTACCTTTTGCAGAATATCAGTCGGTCCCTGATGTTTTTTCTGGAGAGAAGTGGCTTCTTTGCTGCCCTCCTTGAAACCAGGCCTTGCTCAAAGAGTCTCCGCCTCACAGTGCGTGCAGAAGCACTCACACCAGCCTGCTGCCATTCTTGAGCAAGCTCGGCACTGCTGGTAGTCCGATCCCGCAGCTGAAAGAGTTTTAAGATACAGTCCTGGCGCTTGCTGGTCTTTCTTGGGCGCCCTGGAGCCTTTTTGACAACAGTGGAAGCTCTCTCCTTGAAGTTCTTGATGATGCGATAGATTGTTGACTGAGGTGCAATCTTTGTAGCTGCGATACTCTTCCCTGTTAGGCCATTTTTGTGCAGTGCAATGATGGCTGCACGTGTTTCTTTAGAGATAACCATGGTTAACTGAAGAGAAACAATGATACCAAGCACCAGCCTCCTTTTAAAGTGTCCAGTGATGTCCTTCTTACTTAATCATGACTGATCGCCAGCCCTGTCCTCATCAACACTCACACCTGTGTTAATGGATCAATCACTAAAACGATGTTAGCTGCTCCTTTTAAGGCAGGACTGCAATGATGTTGAAATGTGTTTTGGGGGTTAAAGTTCATTTTCTGGGCAAATATTGACTTTGCAAGTACAGTAATTGCTGTTAAGCTGATCACTCTAACATTCAGGAGTATATGCAAATTGACATTAGAAAAAATGAAGCAGTAGACTTTGGAAAAATTAATATTTGTCTCATTCTCAAAATTTTTGACCATGACTGTACAGTCTGGAAGCAAAAGGAGTTCCTGGAGAAAGGTACAAGATCATTTCCTACGCTACTCACAGCTCATGAAGCACAAAAGGGGACAATTTAAAGGGAACCTGACAGATGATGCACGCCACCAGATCCACAGGCATTATGTATCAGGCATTGGCTGTATGATCTCAGACAAGGATGTTTGACTTCGCAAACACTGCGGCTTTTCAGAGAAACACACATTTAACCTCTTCCCTACATGGCTATTTTCCACTGTTGCGTTTTTGTTTTAATTCCTCTCCTTCTTCCAAGAACCATAACTTTTATTTTTCCGACAACATAGCCATATGAGGGCTTGTTCTTTGTGGAATGAGTTGTACAGTCGTGGTCAAAAATTTTGAGAATGAGATAAATATTAATTTTTCCTGAGGAAGCGAGGCTGTCATAAGCACGCGAAACGCGCGTTGGGGTGATCAAGGTTCTCACAAGAACTGGAAATGGGTAACTATTACCTTTGCTTTATGCTATACAAATAGGCTGTGTTTGTTTCTTGATATAACTACTATAGAGCAACCGGTGGCTGATATAAAAGGAACTGAGTTCTGAGGGACGATATCCAGTAACATCAGTCACACCTGGTCGCTATGTAACTATTTATATGTAACAAATGCCTACTTTTCCTGGTTTAAAGTGGGGACCTTTGGTCAGTTTATTACACCTGGGTATGGTTCACATTTAACTATGTACTTGACTTACGATATCCATTTTTTACTATGTGATTGTTTGATGAAATAAAATTTGTATATTTAGCAAACTCTATGTCCTCCTTCTTATGCAATTACGCTATAGAGGTTGCCTATGGGGGTGCATTATATTAGGGCCTGCATTATACTATAGAGGCTGCCTATGGGGGTGCATTATATTAGGGGCTGCATTATACTATAGAGGCTGCCTATGGGGGTGCATTATATTAGAGGCTGCATTATTCTATAGAGGCTGCCTATGGGGTGCATTATATTAAGGGGTGTATTATACTATAGAGTCTGCCTATGGTGGGTACATTATATTAAGGGGTGTATTATACTATAGAGTCTGCCTATGGGTGGTGCATTATACTATAGAGTCTGCCTATGGGGGGTGCATTATATTAGGGGCTGCATTACACTATAGAGGCTGCCAATGGGGTGCATATTAGGGGCTGCATTATGCTATAGAGGCTGCCTATGGGAGTGCATTATATTAGGGGCTGCATTACGCTATAGAGGCTGCCTTTGGGGGTGCATTATATTATGGGTTGGATTATACTATAGAGTCTGCCTATGGGGGGTGCATTATATTAAGGGGTGTTTATACTATAGAGTCTGCCTATGGGGGTGCATTATATTAGGGGCTGCATTATACTATAAAGGCTGCCTATGGGGGGTACATTGTATTAAGGGGTGTTTTATACTATAGAGTCTGCCTATGGGTGTGCATTATATTAACGGTTGCATTATACTATAGAGTCTACCTATGGGGGGTGCAAAATATTAGGGGCTGCATAACACTATAGAGGCTGCCTATGGGGGTGCATTATATTAGGGGCTGCATTATGGTATAGAGGCTGCCGATGGGGGTGCATTATATTAGGGGCTGCATTATACTATAGAGGCTGCCTATGGGGGTGCATTATAGTAAGGGCTGCATTATACTATAGAGTCTGCCTATTTGGGGTGCATTATATTAGGGGCTGCATTACACTGTAGAGTCTGCCCATGGTTGTGCATTATACGATATAGTCTGCCTATGGGGAGTGCATTATATTGTAGAGTCTGCCTATGGGGAGTGCATTATACTAGAGAGTCTGCCTATGGGGAGTGAATTATACAATATAGAGTCTGCCTATGGGTGTGCATTATACTCTATTGAGGACTATCTGGTGTATTACGCTATTTGGAGGTTATCTAGGAAGCCATCACACAATGTGGAGATTACAGTGAGGGGGCCATCATACAGTGCTGGAGCCATTAAACTGTTTGGAGGATATTAAGGGGTCAGTATATACGTATACAGTGAGGGGGCATTATACTGTGTATAAGAGAGCATCATACTGTGTATGGGGGAGCTGTACAGGGGGAGACTCAGGACATTATTAAATGTAAAGTGGACACTTATTGTTATAGGGGAACTCAGGTTACTGTGACTCTCAAAGGGACACACACAGGGCAATATTACTTATTAGGGGGCAAAGTGTGGGCACTGTTTTCTATGGCACTTGCACCTGGCATTACTATATTCTAGAGGGTTGCTTTAGAATTTAGAGGGCACATAGTGCCACACAATAGATGAAGTAATCGGGACACATACGGCAGCAGCGACTCAGTATTGGGGTATCAGCAGGATGAGGAGTTTGTGCAGATAGGGAATAGTCCCATTAATGACAGTGCTGAAAATGTGAGAAGTGAAATGTGTCTTTGTTGTATTCTCTGAAGCCGAGTCCTGGCTGGAGGAGTTGTCATGTCAGTTGGGCCAGATGGAAAAGATGTGAAAAATGAACGACTCTTATCAGAAAGAACGTCAGCGGTAAGTCACCATCTATAACTGAGCAGTGATCTTGTGAAGGAGAAAATGGCTAATGAAATCAATTATTAAACCTTATATAAGTCAGTTCAGATATGGTGTAGCAAGATGGCGATTGTGTCTTTGAAGATGTCTTGGAGATCCTTGAAACTGTCATGGAAGGAATCTTTGGAATGCAGGAGTGAAGATACTGGAATACACCATAGTTGGAAATGAAACTTGGACTGGACCAATTGCAAAGTGACTAGCTGTACAGAAGTTGTGCAACCCCCCTATTTCCTGCTCTTAGTATATTCCTTTGTTTTGAGAATAAAGTTCAGTTGGGCACGAACTTTGACTGAGAGAGGCAGTGTGAATCGTCTCTGTGAATCTGATACATCCTTAGCCTCTAAGCTAGCACTCAGCTTATATTTGGTCAGGTACAAGCAATCATATTGATCTCACTTTAAGAGATCACCCTCACAATCTCATATGTTCTGTAGGACTGGTATCTACCACTGACCATATGGCGGTAATATCCTTGTTGGTGTTTATATAGAGATTATCTTCAGTAACAGCGCGATCATCTGCTGAGGTTCTCCTCCATTATTAGGGTGCGTCATCATGTTGTAATCAAGTTACCTAGTTAGGGGCCCACTCAGAAGTCCCCCCCCCACCCCCCGGACCAAAACCCTAGCTACGCCTCTGAGTATCGGTGTACTTAGGAGAAACTGCACAACAATTTTTCCCTTTTGAAAATGCAAGATTTGGGGCTAGAGCAATATATTTGAGGGAAAAAGTAACATTTTCATTTTTATTCCTTACAGGTAGCTTTAATTCCGGTGAAGCCCCTAAAGGGATAATAAACTTCTTGAATGTGGTTTTTGAGCACTTTGAGTGATGCAGTTTATAAAATGTTGTCATTATTGGGTATTTTCTATCATACGGTATATAGCAGTCAAAGTCACTTCAAATGTGAGGTGGTCCCTATAAAAATGGTTTTGTAAATGTTGATGGAAAAATGAGAAATTGCTGATAAACTTAACTCTTCCAACTTCCTAACAAAAAAAAAGGTTTCAAGAACGATGCTGATGTGAAGTAGACATGTGGGAAATGTTACTTATTAACTATTTAGTGTGATATAATTATCTTGTTTAAGGGCATAAAATCATATCGACCAAAATGTACTAGTAGCATGAAGTAAAATGTGTCACAAAAAACTGCCTCAGAATCATTTGCCTATATTAAAAGCGTTCCAGAGTTAAAACCTCATAAAGTGACTGTGGTCAGCATTGAAAAAATTGGCCCAGTCATGAAGGTGGAAAAGGTGTGAAGGAGTTAAGCAAGGCAATATTTACAATTTCTAGATTATAATAACTATATTGATTATGTTTTTTATTAGCTGTGAGATCTGTTATGATCTGGTGGTTTAGGAACAACATGAGACAAGCTCTGAAGGAGGTGGTATCTGTACTGACCGCAAACCCTGAACCTAGCAGCGCAACTAAAAATAGCCGTTCGGGGTACCTGACGCTCCCTAGACCCCTCGGTACAGCCTAAGATCTAACTTCCCCTAAAGATGGAAACAAGAAACCTATCTTGCCTCAGAGAAAATCCCCAAAGGAAAGATAGCCCCCCACAAATATTGACGGTGAGAGGAAGGGAAAATAACATACGCAGAAATGAAATCAGATTTTAGCATAGGAGGCCAGTCTAGCTTGATAGATAGGACAGGAAAGGATACTGTGCGGTCAGTAAAAAAACTACAAAACAATCCACACAGAGTTTACAAAATCTCCACACCTGACTAAAGGTGTGGAGGGTAAATCTGCTTCCCAGAGCTTCCAGCTAACACAAATAATCCATACTGACAAGCTGGACAAATATAGAATGCACAGAACAATAAGTCCACAACATGTGGACTGAAATGAGCAAAGCCAGAACTTATCTTTGCAGAACTGGTCAGGAAACCAGGAGAATCCAAGCTGAGATGTGAATCAAGCCAGGAAACATTGACAAGTGGCACAGGCTGAAGAAAGAGCCAGACTTAAATAGCGGAGCAGAAGAGACGATAAGTGGGGACAGCTGATGACAGCTAACTCCAAGGAGCAGCCATACCACTAAAAACCACAAGAGGGAGCCCAAGAGCAGAACTCACAAAAGTGCCACTTACAACCACCGGACGGAGCCCAAGAGCGGAATTCACAACAGAGATCGTTAAGCTTGGCGTCTGTCCAAATGAGAGGTTGGAAGCATTAGTAGATTGGATGCCAGGAGTACGTTTGTTCCATTGTAATAGTAGTCAAAAATCTGGTGGCCCAGAGGCATGACATGAGGCCTGAGGAGGGATGTCCAAAGTATTATTTGGCCAATCTCAAAGTAGTGAGTATCACGGTTCACACCGTGCTGCCAACACTATGTCATGGATCCCAGCAGTATGTCAGGGATCCCGGGGAGGAAATCTTTATCGTCCCCACTACTCACACCAATTTGTCGCAAACCGGGGTTGTTTGATTGCCCCTGGTTCCTTCTGAAGGGGATTTATCTATATCCCACTTCCAGTTCCGGTTTGGAACTTGCAGCTCTCTGGCGCCCCCTTACCCTCTGAATAGACTAGGTAGGGTAATTAGTCGCCAGAAAGTCTGCCTACCAACTACTCCCACTCAGGCGGGAACAATAATTAACAACGCCGCCGTCGCTTTGCAGTTTCCCAAACGCACCGAACAAAGTATGCTGCCACCAGCTCCGATTCAACCAAAGGTTAAAGGGACCGGAGCCAACCCAAATCAGTAGCGTAATTCACTTCAAAGGACGCACAGTCTTATAGAGCAGAAGAGACAAGCGAGCATTTAAATATTTTACTCCATTAAAATTTAGGCAGTGTTTACAAAGTATAAAGAGATATTAGAAAGGAGATGATTCGTATATACATTACAGATAACCTGTAAGTGTAATTTCTTCTTGTAATGTTATGGTATCATCTTGACTGGCCTGTGGCTTAGGAGGATACATACATCCAGATGCATGGAAACAGCTTGAAAAGCTGTTGCTAGCTGGCTTCCTGGAGCAAGACTGAAGGCTGGGCTAAGAGTATAGTCACTTATACTTCACAGCTTGTGACATCACTAAAGGGCTGGTGTTATGGTCTAGTGATTATGGAGCGACATGAGACTAGCTCTGAGCAGGTGGTATCTATACTGACCGCAGACCCTAAGCTCAACACACAACTAGAAGCATGTCATGATCCCAATGGCAGGGGATCACAAAAGGACAAGCACACAAAAAACAGAACAAGCTCTAGGGTGATGGAAACTGAGCTGACCGCGATCCTGAACCTAATTCACAACACTAGCAGTAGCCGGGGAACGTGCCTACGATGATTCTAGACGTCTCGCGCCAGCCGAATGACTAGCTTCCCCTATTAGAAGAAACAAAGACCTCTCTTGCCTCCAGAGAAACACCCCACAGAAATAGCAGCCCCCCACATGTAATGACGGTGAAATGAGAGGAAAGCACATACGTAGTAATGAAAACAGATTCAGCAAAATGAGGCCCGCTAAAACTAGATAGCAGAGGATACAAAAGTGAACTGCGCGGTCAGCGAAAAACCCTACAAAAAACCATCCTGAAATTACCTGAACTCATGTGCCAACTCATGGAACATGAGGAGTAATATCAGCCCACTAGAGCAACCAGCAACAAGGAATCACATAACTGCAAGCTGGACTAAAACAAAAATAAAGCAAAACGTGGAACAGGAAAATCAAAAACTTAGCTTGTCCTGAAGATTACTGAAGCGGAAAGCAGAGGTAACAAGACACACTGATTACATTGATCGCCGGCGAGGAAATGACAAGAAAGCCAGGTTAAATAGGAAACTCCCATATCCTGATAGAACAGGTGGACACCAGAGACCGCAGAGAACACAAGTCACCCAGTACCATCAGTAACCACCAGAGGGAGCCCAAAAACAGAATCCACAAGAGTACCCCCCCTTGAGGAGGGGTCACCGAACCCTCACGAGAACCACCAGGGCGACCAGGATGAGCCCTATGAAATGCACGGATCAAATCGGCAGCATGAACATCAGAGGCAACCACCCAAGAATTATCCTCCTGACCATAACCCTTCCACTTGACCAAATACTGAAGTTTCCGTCTGGAAACACGAGAATCCAAGATCTTCTCCACAATATACTCCAATTCTCCCTCCACCAGCACCGGAGCAGGAGGCTCAAGCGAAGGAACAACAGGTACCTCATACTTCCGCAACAACGACCGATGGAACACATTATGAATAGCAAACGATGCCGGGAGATCCAAACGAAAAGACACAGGGCCAAGAATTTCCAAGATCCTATAGGGACCGATGAACCGAGGCTTGAACTTAGGAGAAGAGACCTTCATAGGAACAAAACGAGAAGACAACCACACCAAGTCCCCAACACGAAGTCGAGGACGCAAGCGGCGACGGCGATTAGCAAACTGCTGAGCCCTCTCCTGGGACAACTTCAAATTGTCCACCACATGACTCCAAATCTGATGCAACCTATCCACCACCATGTCCACTCCAGGACAATCAGAAGGCTCCACCTGACCAGAGGAAAAACGAGGATGAAACCCCGAATTACAAAAGAAAGGAGAAACCAAGGTAGCAGAACTAGCCCGATTATTAAGGGCAAATTCGGCAAGCGGCAAAAAGGTAACCCAGTCATCTTGATCAGCAGAAACAAAACACCTTAAATAAGTTTCCAAGGTCTGATTAGTTCGTTCCGTCTGGCCATTCGTCTGAGGATGGAATGCAGACGAAAAGGACAAATCAATGCCCATCTTAGCACAGAACGTCCGCCAAAATCTAGACACAAACTGGGATCCCCTGTCAGAAACAATGTTCTCCGGAATCCCATGCAAACGAACCACGTTCTGAAAAAACAGAGGGACCAACTCAGAGGAGGAAGGTAACTTAGGCAAGGGTACCAGATGAACCATCTTAGAAAAGCGGTCACACACAACCCAGATGACGGACATTTTTTGAGAGACAGGGAGATCCGAAATAAAGTCCATGGAAATGTGCGTCCAAGGCCTCTTCGGGATAGGCAAAGGTGACAACAATCCACTGGCCCGAGAACAGCAAGGCTTAGCCCGAGCGCAAACTTCACAAGACTGCACAAAAGAACGCACATCCCTCGACAAGGAAGGCCACCAAAAAGACCTGGCCACCAAGTCTCTAGTACCAAATATTCCAGGATGACCTGCCAACGCAGAAGAATGGACCTCGGAGATGACTCTACTGGTCCAATTATCCGGAACAAACTGTCTTTCAGGCGGACAACGATCAGGTTTATCCGCCTGAAACTCCTGCAAAGCACGTCGCAAGTCTGGGAAGACAGCCGACAAAATCACCCCATCCCTAAGGATACCAGTGGGCTCAGAATTTCCAGGGGAATCAGGCACAAAACTCCTAGAAAGAGCATCCGCCTTCACATTCTTTGAACCTGGCAGGTATGAAACCACAAAATCGAAACGGGAGAAAAACAGTGACCAACGAGCCTGTCTAGGATTCAGACGCTTGGCAGACTCAAGGTAAATCAGATTTTTGTGATCAGTCAAGACCACCACACGATGTCTAGCACCCTCAAGCCAATGACGCCACTCCTCAAATGCCCACTTCATGGCCAAAAGCTCCCGATTACCAACATCATAATTCCGCTCAGTGGGCGAAAACTTTCTAGAAAAGAACGCACATGGCTTCATCACCGAGCAATCGGAGCTTCTCTGTGACAAAACCGCCCCCGCTCCAATCTCAGAAGCATCAACCTCAACCTGAAAAGGAAGCGAAACATCTGGCTGACGCAACACAGGAGCAGAAGAAAACCGGCGCTTAAGTTCCTGAAAGGCCTCCACAGCCGCAGGAGACCAATCAGCAACATCAGCACCCTTCTTAGTCAGATCCGTCAAAGGCTTAACAACACTAGAAAAATTAGTTATGAAACGACGATAGAAATTAGCAAAGCCCAAGAACTTCTGTAGACTCTTAAGAGATGTAGGCTGCGTCCAGTCACAAATAGCTTGAACCTTGACGGGATCCATCTCAATAGTAGAAGGGGAAAAATATACCCCAAAAAAGAAATCTTCTGGACTCCAAAGAGACACTTTGAACCTTTTACAAACAAAGAATTGGCCCGCAGGACCTGAAACACCTTCCTGACCTGCTGAACATGGGACTCCCAGTCATCAGAAAAAACCAAAGTATCATCCAAATACACAATCATAAATTTATCCAGATATTCACGGAAAATATCGTGCATAAAGGACTGGAAGACAGAAGGAGCATTAGAAAGTCCAAAAGGCATCACCAAATACTCAAAATGGCCCTCAGGCGTATTAAATGCAGTTTTCCACTCATCACCCTGCTTAATCCGCACAAGATTATACGCACCCCGAAGATCAATCTTAGTGAACCATTTAGCCCCCTTAATGCGAGCGAACAAATCAGTCAACAATGGCAAAGGATACTGATATTTGACCGTAATCTTATTCAAAAGACGGTAATCTATACAAGGCCTCAAGGAACCATCTTTTTTGGCCACGAAAAAAAAACCTGCTCCCAAAGGAGATGAAGATGGACGGATATGTCCCTTTTCCAAGGACTCCTTAACATAATCCTGCATAGCAGTATGCTCTGGCACTGACAGATTGAACAAACGACCTTTAGGAAATTTACTGCCAGGAATCAAATCTATAGCACAATCGCAATCCCTGTGAGGAGGAAGCGAATTGAGCTTAGGCTCCTCAAAAACATCCCGATAATCAGACAAAAATACAGGAACCTCAGGAGTAGATGAAGCGATAGAAATCGGAGGTGCATAATCATGAACCCCCTGACATCCCCAGCTTAACACAGACATCGTTTTCCAGTCCAAGACTGGGTTATGAGTTTGTAACCATGGCAGACCAAGCACTAAGACATCATGTAAATTATACAGTACCAGGAAGCGAATCACCTCCTGATGAACGGGAGTCATACGCATGGTCACGTGTGTCCAGTACTGAGGTTTATTCATAGCCAAAGGTGTAGAGTCAATTCCTTTCAAAGGAATAGGGACTTCCAGAGGCTCCAGACTAAACCCACAGCGGTTGGCAAATGACCAATCCATAAGACTCAGGGCAGCGCCTGAATCCACATAGGCATCGACGGAAATGGCTGATAATGAACAAATCAGAGTCACAGACAGAATGAACTTAGACTGTAAAGTACTAATGGCAACAGACTTATCAACCTTTTTTGTGCGTTTAGAGCATGCTGATATAACATGAGCTGAATCACCACAATAAAAACACAACCCATTTTTCCGCCTATAGTTTTGCCGTTCACTTCTGGACTGAATTCTATCACATTGCATTGTCTCAGGTGCCTGTTCAGAAGACACCGCCAAATGGTGCACAGGTTTGCGCTCCCGTAAACGCCGATCAATCTGAATAGCCATAGTCATAGACTCATTCAGACCTGTAGGCGCAGGGAACCCCACCATAACATCTTTAATGGCCTCAGAAAGGCCATCTCTGAATCTTGCAGCCAGGGCGCACTCATTCCACTGAGTAAGCACCGACCATTTCCGAAATTTGACAATATAATTCTGCTTCATCTTGCCCCTGAGAGAGAGCCAATAAAGCTTTTTCAGCCTGAATCTCTAGGTTAGGTTCCTCATAGAGCAAACCCAATGCCAGAAAAAACGCATCCACATTGAGCAACGCAGGATCCCCTGGTGCCAGTGCAAATGCCCAATTCTGAGGGTCACCCCGCAGGAAAGATATTACAATCTTGACTTGCTGAGCAGGGTCTCCAGAGGAGCGAGATTTCAAAGAAAGAAACAACTTGCAATTGTTCCTAAAATTCAGAAAACTAGATCTATCTCCAGAAAAAAACTCTGGGATAGGAATTCTAGGTTCAGACATAGGAGCATGTACAACAAAATCTTGTATATTTTGAACCTTAGCAGCAAGATTATTCAGGCTGGAAGCCAAACTCTGGACGTCCATGATAAACAGCTGAGGTCAGAGCCATTCAAGGATTAAGAGGAGGTAAGACACAGCAAACTCTGAGGGAAGGAAAAAAAAAAAAACTTCCTCAGACTACTTTTCCTCCTACTTCAGCCAATATGATTACCACTTTTCGGGCCGGCGATACTGTCATGATCCCAATGGCAGGGGATCACAAAAGGACAAGCACACAAAAAACAGAACAAGCTCTAGGGTGATGGAAACTGAGCTGACCGCGATCCTGAACCTAATTCACAACACTAGCAGTAGCCGGGGAACGTGCCTACGATAATTCTAGACGTCTCGCGCCAGCCGAAGGACTAGCTTCCCCTATTAGAAGAAACAAAGACCTCTCTTGCCTCCAGAGAAACACCCCACAGAAATAGCAGCCCCCCACATGTAATGACGGTGAAATGAGAGGAAAGCACATACGTAGTAATGAAAACAGATTCAGCAAAATGAGGCCCGCTAAAACTAGATAGCAGAGGATACAAAAGTGAACTGCGCGGTCAGCGAAAAACCCTACAAAAAACCATCCTGAAATTACCTGAACTCATGTGCCAACTCATGGAACATGAGGAGTAATATCAGCCCACTAGAGCAACCAGCAACAAGGAATCACATAACTGCAAGCTGGACTAAAACAAAAATAAAGCAAAACGTGGAACAGGAAAATCAAAAACTTAGCTTGTCCTGAAGATTACTGAAGCGGAAAGCAGAGGTAACAAGACACACTGATTACATTGATCGCCGGCGAGGAAATTACAAGAAAGCCAGGTTAAATAGGAAACTCCCATATCCTGATAGAACAGGTGGACACCAGAGACCGCAGAGAACACAAGTCACCCAGTACCATCTGTAACCACCAGAGGGAGCCCAAAAACAGAATCCACAACAGAAGCAGCTGTGGATTGCTCCTAACGCTCCCTATGCAACTCGTCACAGCCTAAGAGCTAGCTACCCCTAAAGATAGAAGCAGGAAAACTATCTTGCCTCAGAGAAAATCCCCAAAGGAAAGACAGCCCCCCACATGTAATGACTGTGAGAGGAGAAGGAAATGACATACGTAGTATGAAACAAGATTGAGCACAGGAGGCCACTTCTAGCTAAAAAAGAAAGTACAATAAAGAGCTCTGTGCTGTCAGTAGAAAACAACTAGAAAAAGTCCACCGCAGAGAAATGCAAAAATCTCCACACCTAACTAAAGGTGTGGAGGGCAAACTCTGCTGCCCAGAGCTTCCAGTTTAGCTAAATAGATCCATACTGATAAACTGGACAAATGAGCAAAACAAGACAGTACAAAACAACAAGTCCACAATAAGTGAACTGCAAAGGACATGAAAGGACTTAGCTTAGCAGAACTTGGTCAGAGTGTCAGGACAATCCAAAGAGCAAAGACTCCAGGCAGAGACAATTGACAACTGGCATTGAATGAGGGCTAAGGCCAGTCTAATATAGCCGAGCCCAAAAAAAATCAGAGGAAACAGCTGAGAAGCTAAATCCAAAAAGCAGCAATACCACTAAAGACCACAGGAGGAGCCCAAGAGCAGAACTAACAAAAATACTACTTACAACCAAGAACGGAATTCACAACAGTACCCCCCCCTTGAGGAGGGGTCACCGAACACTCACCAGAGCCCCCAGGCCGATCAGGACGAGCCAAATGAAAAGCACGAACCAACTCGGCGGCATGAACATCGGAGGCAATAACCCAAGAATTATCCTCCTGGCCATAACCCTTCCACTTGACAAGATACTGAAGCTTCCGCCTTGAAAAACGAGAATCCAAAATTTTCTCAACCACATATTCCAACTCCCCCTCCACCAACACCGGGGCAGGAGGATCAACAGATGGAACAACGGGCTTCACATATCTCCGCAACAAAGATCTATGAAAAACATTGTGGATGGAAAAAGAAGCTGGAAGGGCCAAAGGAAAAGACACAGGATTGATAATCTCAGAGATCTTATAAGGACCAATAAACCGAGGCTTGAACTTAGGGGAAGAAACCTTCATAGGGACATGACGAGAGGATAACCAGACCAAATCCCCCACACTAAGCCGAGGACCAACACACCGACGGCGGTTAGCAAAACGCTGAGCCCTTTCCTGGGACAACGTCAAATTGTCCACCTCTTAAGCCCAAATCCGCTGCAACCTGTCCACCACAGAATCCACACCAGGACAATCAGAAGGCTCAACCTGCCCTGAAGAAAAACGAGGATGGAAACCAAAATTACAAAAGAAAGGCGAAACCAAAGTAGCCGAACTGGCCCGATTATTAAGGGCAAACTCGGCCAACGGCAAAAAAGTCACCCAATCATCCTGATCAGCAGTGACAAAGCATCTCAAATAGGTTTCCAAGGTTTGATTAGTTTGCTCAGCTTGGCCATTTGTCTGAGGATGGAATGCCGAAGAAAAAGACAAATCAATACCCATCCTAGCACAAAAGGCCCGCCAAAACCTGGAAACAAACTGGGAACCTCTATCAGACACAATATTCTCCGGAATGCCACGCAAACGAGCCACATGTTGAAAAAACAATGGAACCAAATCAGAGGAGGAAGGCAATTTAGGCAAAGGTACCAAATGGACCATTTTAGAGAACCGGTCACAAACCACCCAGATAACAGACATCCTCTGGGACACAGGAAGATCTGAAATAAAATCCATGGAAATATGCGTCCAAGGCCTCTCCGGAATGGGCAAAGGTGAAAGCAACCCACTAGCACGGGAACAGCAAGGCTTAGCCCGGGCACAGGTCCCACAGGACTGCACAAAAGCACGCACATCCCGCGACAAGGAAGGCCACCAAAAGGACCTAGCAACCAAATCTCTAGTACCAAAAATTCCAGGATGACCGGCCAACACAGAACAATGGACCTCAGAAATTACCTTACTTGTCCATCTATCAGGAACAAACAGCTTCCCCACAGGACAGCGGTCAGGCTTATCAGCCTGAAATTCCTGGAGCGCCCGCCGTAAATCAGGGGAGATGGCAGATAGAATCACCCCTTCTCTAAGAATACCAACCGGCTCAAGGACTCCAGGGGAATCAGGCAAAAAACTCCTAGAGAGGGCATCCGCCTTAACATTCTTAGATCCCGGAAGATACGAGACCACGAAATCAAAACGGGAGAAAAACAGGGACCACCGAGCCTGTCTAGGGTTCAGCCGCTTGGCCGACTCAAGGTAAATCAGATTCTTACGATCGGTCAAAACCACAATGCGGTGCTTGGCTCCCTCAAGCCAATGTCGCCATTCCTCAAATGCCCACTTCATAGCCAACAACTCCCGATTACCGACATCATAATTGCGTTCCGCAGGCGAAAACTTCCGAGAAAAGAAGGCACATGGCTTCATCAAGGAACCATCAGAATTCCTCTGTGACAAAACGGCCCCTGCCCCAATCTCAGAAGCGTCAACCTCAACCTGAAAAGGAAGAGAAACATCCGGCTGACGCAACACAGGGGCAGAAGTAAATCGGCGTTTAAGTTCCTGAAAAGCCTCAACAGCCTCAGCGGACCAGTTAGTCACATCAGCGCCTTTTTTAGTCAAATCGGTCAGGGGTTTAACCACACTAGAGAAGTTAGCAATGAAACGGCGATAAAAATTAGCAAAGCCCAAAAATTTCTGAAGGCTCTTCACAGATGTGGGTTGAATCCAGTCATGAATGGCTTGGACTTTAACAGGATCCATTTCTATAGACGAAGTGGAAAAAATAAACCCCAAAAAAGAAACCTTCTGAACTCCAAATAGGCACTTAGACCCCTTCACAAATAGAGCATTATCACGAAGGATCTGGAATACCGTCCTGACCTGCTTCACATGAGACTCCCAATCATTAGAAAAAATCAAAATATCATCCAAATACACAATCAAGAATTGGTCAAGATAATTGCGGAAAATATCATGCATAAAGGACTGAAACACAGAAGGAGCATTAGAAAGCCCGAAAGGCATCACCAGATATTCAAAATGGCCTTCGGGCGTATTAAATGCAGATTTCCATTCGTCACCCTTTTTAATACTAACAAGATTATATGCCCCTCGAAGGTCAATCTTAGTAAACCAACTAGCCCCCTTAATCCTAGCAAATAAATCAGAGAGCAAGGGTAAAGGATATTGAAATTTGACCGTGATCTTATTAAGAAGGCGATAATCAATACAGGGTCTTAAGGAGCCATCCTTCTTGGCAACAAAAAAAATCCCGCTCCCAATGGTGACGAAGACGGCCAAATATGCCCCTTCTCTAAAGACTCTTTAACATAGCTCCGCATGGCGGCATGCACTGGCACAGACAGATTGAAAAGTTGGCCCTTAGGGAACTTACAGCCAGGAATCAAGTCAATAGCACAATCACAGTCCCTATGTGGAGGAAGGGAACTGGACTTGGGCTCATCGAATACATCCTGGAAATCCGACAAAAACTCAGGGACCTCAGAAGAGGGGGAAGAGGAAATTGACATCAGAGGAACGTCACTATGTACCCCTTGACAACCCCAACTAGTCACAGACATAGATTTCCAATCCAGCACTGGATTGTGTACTTGTAACCATGGAAAACCCAGTACAACATCATCATGTAAACTATGCAACACCAGAAAACGGCAATCTTCCTGATGTGCAGGAGCCATGCACATAGTCAGCTGAGTCCAGTACTGAGGTTTATTCCTGGCCAATGGTGTAGCATCAATACCCCTCAAGGGTATGGGACTCTGCAAAGGCTGCAAAGAAAAACCACAGCGCCTGGCGAATTCTAAGTCCATTAAGTTCAGAGCAGCGCCTGAATCCACAAATGCCATGACAGAAAAAGATGACAATGAGCAAATCAGGGTCACAGACAGGAGAAACTTAGGCTGCACAGTACTAATGGTAACAGATCTAGCAACCCTCTTTATACGCTTAGGGCAATCAGAAGTAGCATGAGCTGAATCACCACAGTAAAAACACAGCCCATTCTGACGTCTGTATCCCCTCTGTTCCGCTCTAGTCAAAATCCTATCACATTGCATGGGCTCAGGACTCTGCTCTGAGGACACTGCCATATGGTGCACCAATTTGCGTTCGCGCAGGCGCCGATCAATCTGAATGGCCAGAGACATAGATTCACTCAAACCAATAGGCGTGGGAAACCCCACCATAACGTATTTAAGGGCTTCAGAAAGACCCTTTCTGAAAATGGCTGCCAGAGCGTCCTCATTCCATCTAGTGAGCACAGACCATCTTCTAAATTTCTGGCAGTATAATTCTGCCGCTTCCTGACTTTGACACAGGTCCAACAGTGTTTTCTCAGCATGCTCTACAGAGTTAGGTTCGTCATACAATAATCCGAGCGATTGAAAAAATGCATCTACATTAAGCAATGCCGGATTCCCTGACTCAAGAGAGAATGCCCAGTCCTGAGGGTCACCACGCAGCAGAGAAATAACTATCTTTACTTGCTGAATGGGATCACCAGAGGAACGAGGTTTCAGAGCAAAAAATAATTTGCAATTATTTTTAAAGTTCAAAAACTTAGATCTATCCCCGTAAAACAAATCCGGAGTAGGAATTCTAGGTTCTAAGGCCGGAGTCTGAGCAACAAAATCTTGAATATTCTGTACTTTTGCAGCAAGCTGATCCACACGAGAAAATAACCCCTGAACATCCATGCCTGCATCCAAATCCAGAATCACACAGAGATTAAGAGGAGAAAAAAAAAGACAAAACAAACCAAAGAAAAAAAAATGACTCAAAACTCCTTTTCTTTTCCTTCTTTTGAGAGGCATTCAGTTCAATTTTGGCCAGTTGTACTGTTATGGTCTGGTGATTATGGAGCGACATGAGACTAGCTCTGAGCAGGTGACTATACTGACCGCAGACCCTAAGCTCAACACACAACTAGAAGCAGCCGTGGATTGCTCCTAACGCTCCCTATGCAACTCGTCACAGCCTAAGAGCTAGCTGCCCCTAAAGATAGAAGCAGGAAAACTATCTTGCCTCAGAGAAAATCCCCAAAGGAAAGACAGCCCCCCACATGTAATGACTGTGAGAGGAGAAGGAAATGACATACGTAGTATGAAACAAGATTGAGCACAGGAGGCCACTTCTAGCTAAAAAGGAAAGTACAGGAAAGAGCTCTGTGCGATCAGTAGAAAACAACTAGAAAAAGTCCACCGCAGAGAAATGCAAAAATCTCCACACCTAACTAAAGGTGTGGAGGGCAAACTCTGCTGCCCAGAGCTTCCAGTTTAGCTAAATAGATCCATACTGATAAACTGGACAAATGAGCAAAAAACAAGACAGTACAAAACAACAAGTCCACAATAAGTGAACTGCAAAGGACATGAAAGGACTTAGCTTAGCAGAACTTGGTCAGAGTGTCAGGAAAATCCAAAGAGCAATGACTCCAGGCAAAGACAATTGACAACTGGCATTGAATGAGGGCTAAGGCCAGACTAATATAGCCGAGCCCAAAAGACAATCAAAGGAAACAGCTGAGAAGCTAAATCCAAAAAGCAGCAATACAACTAAAGACCACAGGAGGAGCCCAAGAGCAGAACTAACAAAAATACTACTTACAACCAAGAACGGAATTCACAACAGGCTGGTTAATAATATGCACTGATCTGAGAAATATTTACATTTCTAGAGTCTGGAGACAAAGAAATTCCTGAGTGAGAAGGGAGGGACAACGGGTGGCTTTACCGGATTGGTCGTCTGCAGTTTAAAGCCACACCCTGCTCACACACTAGCTTCCAGTTACACAGTGTCTCTGCTCTAGACTTTGCCTGTGGATGGAGGAATTGGGGGGGGGAGAACAAGGAGGGTTGCAGCTACATTGTGAGTGTTGGTGTAGGAAGCCATGTCCTTCTTAAACTAAACTCACAATATAATATGGCATTTTTGGCATTGTCGTGACAGTGAGGAAGTGAATTGTTTGACTGCTCCACTGTCCAAGGCCTGGAATCAGAGCACATAGTAGGCTAACAATTGGCAGCCTGTGAACTAGCGTGTACGGAGGCTTGCTGTTGAGTAGAGCAGTTTATAGATTATGGCCTCATTTTATCATTGCGTTCACGACAAATTTTTTTTGTCATTTTTGGGGGATTTTTCACTTTTTTCTTGCTTGCACCCAATTCGTTATTCTATTAGCGCTTTTTAAATTCTATTTTTCTGTTTATTCTTGTCAATTTTTTTTCCATTTACCGTATATACTCGAGTATAAGCCGAGGCACCTAGTTTTGCCATGGAAAACTGGTTAAGCTTATTGACTCGAATATAAGCCGGGTTATTCATTGTCCCCTCATCCCTGTCCTGCTATGCGTGGTTCCCCCTGTTGATGTCCTGCTATGCGTGGCTCGGCCCTGTCGCTGTCCTGCTATGTGTGGCTCTCCCAATCGCTGTCCTGCTATATGTGGCTCCCCCTGTCCTGTCCTGGTATGTGTGGCTCGCCCTGTTGCATGCATGGCTCCCCCTGATCCCGCATGGTTCACCCCCCGTTCCATCCTTGTATGGATGGCTCACTAACCCCCCCCATCCCACTCACCCTCCTCGCGCCGTCGCTGCATCTCCATTGTCCCAGCACGGCAGCTCTCCTGTGCTGAGCGGTCACATGGTATCGCTCATTAATTTAATGAATATGCACTCCACACCTATGGAAGTGGAGATGCGGGCATATTCATTACCTTAATGAGCGGTACCATGTGACCGCTCAGCACAGGAAGAGCCGCTGGCGCCAGGACAGAGATGCAGCGATGGCGCGAAGAGGGTGAGTATGATGTCTTCTGTTAGCTGGCTCCTGACGATGCTCCGCCGCTCCCCCTCCCCCACTGGCTTTCTGGACAATGAATCATGTATAAGCTGAGGGGTCATTTTCAGCACAAAAAAATGTGCTGAAAATCTCGGCTTATACACAAGTATATACGGTATATTATTTCTGTTTTGCTTAAGTACAGTGAATCTTTTATCTATGCCGACCTTTATGGTGAGAGGATATCAGAATACAGAAATAACTAAAGCTTGTGTAATGGGGGAAATCACCCCAGGTGCTTCCTGTACTTTGAGCATAGTTAGAATTGTGCCATTGTTTAGAAGTGTCATAGATCAAAAATTATTATTTGTGTGTCCTATATATGAAACAAGAAACTTCCCAGAAATGTCCCTTGCTTTAGAAAACAAATATAAATGGAGCAGTAAAACAAAAGCACCTGAAACAAGATATTCCACATTTCCTCCCCTACTAGTTTGTATAATATCTGGTATTTGCTTAAAAATCCCCAATATTCAATACAAGGACAAAGGCAACACAAATGTGACATCTTGCAACTAGGTTTATTTTTACAAACTACAAAACATTTCTAAAAATTTCCAATATAGCTCTGAACCAACTAGACGAGACTTTATTTGATTCTTCATGGTTTGCTAAGTGATGAATTATTTGTAAATGTGCATTACCAGCATATAAAACATAGCGTTCCATTAATAAAACAGAGTGCGGTCAAGGTCAAATGACACACAGGTGCTTCTCACAAACTTAGAATATCATCAAAAAGTTGATTTATTTCAGTTCTTCAATACAGAAAGTGAAATTTATATATAGAGTCATTGGGTCTTATTGGGTAGACGTCTATCAACATGGCACATCTAGAATTGCCAATCTTCGCCCACTTTTCCTTGCAATAGCACTCCAAATCTGTCAGCTTGTGAGGGCATCGCGTGTGTATAGCTGTCTTCAGGTCAATCCACAGAGTTTTAAGTAGATTCAGGTCTGGGCTCAGGCTCATTAAAATAAAATGCTGATGTCTTTGTTATTGTCACTCTGGACACAAAGCCCAACACTAAACTCCTACTTGTTCTGTCCAGATCAGTTTTCAGTAAATTCACTATCAGTACAGGTAAGATGACTGTGAAAGGTAACAATTATATAGATAACACAGGATCCACCATTCTGGATAAGTGATGGTCGCATCTCACCTCCCTACACCCTGCACAATGACCTCTGCGCAGCACATGCCCAGAAAGATCACTTATATAAGTCAGAACCTGTCTATTGAGGACTATGGTCCAGGCGACTGTTTTAAAGCAGGTTGAACAGCATCTAAGGCAAGATGGCAGCCCCAATATCCATGTATAAAAAAATAAAATAAAAATATATTCAATTCAAAAAAACATAGAGTAGAAAAAAATATGTAGAATTATCTTACTCTAATTATTAAAATATTATGGGTAAGACATTCCCTTAAAGTCCTTCTGCCTGATGGATGAGGATCCAGATGCAGATTTTGCATGGCGTTTGTGATGGCTCGGGTTAGGAATATACAAGTAGATTAAGACTCTTCTGTGACAGTAACTTTATTGATCTGTGTGATCCATGCTATCCAATATTTATAGTGGTCAATACCTTGTACTCAATCTGAAACCATCTACAACTACATAACCATTATCAGGGCCAATATAATTTTGCACCAAACGGATTTTGAACATGTTGTTGCAGTATCATCTCTGCACATTTATCCATATTGTTGTGTATATGTACGGTATTTGTTTTGCCATGTCCAGCTTTGTTCATAAGTTCTATAATGGAAATAACATGACGATCTGGAGAAAGAAAAGAATGTCAGTAACTTGATCACATTGATAGTGTTTATATAATAAAAGCATCAAGAAGAATGCACTGTCCTCCCATCATTTTATGCCGCGCTACAGTTTTTCCATATTATTCCACGATTATCTGCTTTGGTACTAATTTGGTCCCTGTGAAGAAACCAGAGTATATCTTAATTACCTAGACAACTATGCTTTTGTAAACCAATACAAACTGACTTTTCATCTGTATATTGGCTTGTGGATTCAAGTGTTTGTCTGGTGGTTCAAGAAAACAAACTTGCAAACTGATATACCATTTAACATACTGTGTAAGTCTGTAATAGTGACTTGTACATAGTGTGTGTTTATCTTTGTTTATTGATGTGTGCTGATATGCTAATTGTGCATTGAATTCTGGAACCAGCTTGGTGACTTCTAAAGCAGAGAGGGAAAGACTGTGCAAATAGATTGAATGGTCAAGTAGTGCTACTTGATCTCATCACCAGTGTTTACCTTATCTTGATGTTGGACTGAAGGACACTGGGTAATTCTAAAACTAGCTTACATGTCTTGGGTATAAAAAGACTCAGAGATCACATCATTGGTGAAGTAACACAGAACTACCAACCGGACTCTCTTCAGGATCTCAACTGATGGTACATCGGACCCAGCTGCAAGAACACAGGACTACTCTCGGATATCTCCCTACGCTTGTCGTTACCTCCTCTCTGCATGCATACCACAGATGGAGTAGCGACCCTGGGAGCCCTGACATAACATCTACCATTATCTTGGCGAGTCAGCGGAAGGGTGAGGCCCTGGCCCTGTAATATGCACCATCTTGGTGTAATTGCTGAGATTGTTCAGTTTGCTATGGTGTGTTCTGGTTCAATAAAGTATTGCCACACTGTTTTACCTCAACCCTGTGTTGTCTGTGTAGTGTATTGCCACCGGGAGATAGAGCGGGCGTTCAGTGGTATGAGCCCTGGTCCATGCAGTGTTGCTAGAGACAGCTGGGCCAGCGGACGAGAGCACCCACTGACCCTGTTTCTCCACAGTACTATTGTCAATGTTAAATGTAAAAATGACACAACCAATCTAGGCACAATATTAAACATGAGAGATTGTGTTAATATGTCGCAGGGCCAAGTCCAGCAGCCACATCATTGATCTGTTGCCGCCAGATGGGATCCAGGTGAACCGCCTACACCTGATGGCCTGGCCTGGCATAATGTGATCGTTATGGCATAAGGCACATGCGAAATCACGCCTGGTTGGTTAATTAAAAGAAGACTCACTGATGCTGTCAGGTAAGGAGCGCTTTGCTTTTCTTCCAATTGCCACAGAATACTGATTTGGCCGCTGGACTGGGTTCTGCTAATCAATTGGCACCATCTCTGATAAAAGGGAATCTGTCAGCTGCTTCTGATGTGCTGCATGGTGTTGTTTACTTACACTGAATGTTTTATCACCTTGTGATTATCACGGACTACAGCAGTGTGTGCCTCTTGGTCCAACTCCACCCCCTTCTGTGATAAGCAGCTCACTGTCTATAGCCATTGTATATACAGACCTTGGTGGGGACGAGGACAGCCTTCTCCGCTCTGCTGCATTGCTAAATCTAATCTCTGATTGTGTCAGAGTAGCTGCACCCAGTAAGTGATCTAAGTAATACATCGCTGGAATCAGCTTCTCTTTGACTACAACAGGCGCCTCACAGAAGAGGTAGCAAACACTTGCTGAGAGATTCCCTTTAAACACAACTGCCTGAAGCAGTTCTGTAGATATAATAATTTATGTATGTAATAGATAAGTATCAGTAGGTTTAGGTAAGCACATGAAGAGTCAAGCCCGTCACTGTAGAATAGAGCCAGCATTAACAACAAGAACAAACCTGGGCAGATATCAGGGCTCATTGGTCATTGGCAGCTGAATAATATGACTGATTCATCAAAGTGTTTATGCTAGAATTCAGGCATAAAACACCCTGAAAAGTCACTTTCAGCCAGCTCCACCAATGTGAGTAGAGATGGGGAAGAGCCGCAGCAGGATAGAGTCTGGCAACACCCGCCAGTAAATTCATTAAAAGAGGCGGAGTACATTACAGGAGAAATGATGACCTGTTTGAGAACAGTGGTGTCCATTTCAAGGGCTGGGTTGGCCTCTGTTCTCACTGTTTACTGTGTTCTCTCCTTTTCAATGTGCACTGACAATGTGCTCTCTTGATGGTTAGTCGCTTCTCTTAACACCTGGAAGGGGAGAGCTGTCGATGCACATTCAAAGGAAGGAAGTGCATACTGACCATACGTGGTAACGGACAACCAGTTTATTCTCAGTAGACTAGGGATTAGCCCAGCCCGCGAAACAGAGGTCACTGATGGCACTTTGTTTCAGGGTGGTCACAGCACCTGCAGCCCTCTGATGACATCCCATTTGAGAATCCCCAATGCACGCTGGGGTACTCAAGCAAAACATCATCAAAAGTAAAAAAAAAAATCAGACTGGCAGTAGGGTAGAGAGGGAACGGTAGGTAATTTCTAACTGAGGTACTTCAGAAAATTGGTTAGATCAATAAATTCAGAAAAACTGTAATGACTGGTATGAAATATAATCTAGCCTGCTTGTGATTTACTTACCTAGATGGAGAATGTTCATTATTTTATGTGATGCTTCTCTTTCCTCTATAGATCACTGATAAAAATCATGAACAATATAATTATTAAGCAATAATGATGAAATTATATATACACAATACTAACACAGGAGATATTGGCCTGCAGAGGCCAATTCTTATTTTTGCTGTTTTGTCTTCTCCACCCCTCCTTCCAAGAGTCATAACTTTTATAGTTTTACATCGCTGAAGCATATAAGGTTTTCTTTTTGGCGACATGAGTTGTACTTTTGAAATATAGAAATCATTTTTATCATACAATGTCCAGAAAAAAAAATTGAGACAAAATACTGAAAAAAACCCTGCAATTTCGCCTCCATGATTCTCCATGTCAGTACGATTACAGCTATACCAAACATGCATCATTTTTTTATTACTAAGTGGTTAAACAAATTTAGAACTTTATTAGAAAAATAAAATTTGGTTTGTGTCTGCATTATATGAGAGCCATACTTTTTCATTTTTCCGTGAATAGAGCTGTTAGAAGGCTTATATTTTGGAGTGGTGAGGTGTGATTTTTATGGGTACCATTTGGGGTTAAAACCATTTTCAGTTGCATGTTTGGGGGCAAGTTTGGTGACAATTCTGGAGTTTCAATATTTTGTTCTTTATGATGTTTATCGCATCGGATAAATAATTCTCTACACTGATTGGACTTTTTGTGGACATGGCGATACAAAATATGCTTATTTCTCTTCATTTCAGCTGAAAAAGAAGTGTGATTAGAATTTGAATCGAGGTTTTTTTTTTCCTTTTTTTTTAAATTGGAACATTACACTTTATTTTTTAGTCCCATTGGAGGACTTGAATCTGTGTCTGGGCTTCTGAAGAGCATCAACATGGTGGCCATACGGTGCTTGAGCGGGTCCATTTGCACCCAGCGATCAAGGGAGGCGGTAAGTACCTGAACAAGGATCCCAAGACATAAATACCATTGTCAGAGACTGACTGTGGCATCTAAGTGGTTCAATAGTGATCAACACTAACTTGGATCATTGCTGTTAGAGGCAGGTGCTTGCTGTATAACACAGCCAGCTCCTGCCTTGTGTGGAAAGGGACTAAATAAAGCACGGCAGCCGGCAGGCCTACTACAGTATCTTTAAATGGGCAGATTTTTGACATACTAATTTCTGATATGGCTCCTGACCAGGCTCGGACTGGCCCATAGGGTAACAGGGGAATCCCCCAGTGGGCCCCTGTGTAGATCTGGGCCCCCCCAAACCCACTGTGTGGGCAGTGCTTGGCATAATTCGCTGGATTCACTCTGTACAGAAAAAAGCAGCATCCCATCATTCATTAACCACGCTACCCAGTGTATTATTATATAGAGATATACAGTAGGTAAATTTGTGAACGAAGGTAGTATATTTGCATGCAGGTGAAAAGTGGGCCTCCCCAAAGTCATTGTTATTAGTGGGACCCCAGTCCGACACTGTTCCTGACATCTGAATAGGGGCTGTAAAATGATCGACGTGCAGTACCAAACACTCCATTCAGATGTATGGAACTGATTTTCAGCTGTGGAAACTTAAGCAGAAAACGACTGCTCAGCCGATGATCTATTTCCATTTCTTTCATACCGAACAGTCTGAAAAAAGATATAAAAAGGCGTCTTACCCATTCCAAGAGAGCTGCCCGAGCATGTAACTGGAATATAATAAGGGAAACATTAATACATGCTCTAAAGGTTCTACCTAAATGTGTATAAATACGCTTAGTATGCATCTCCGCTGCCTTATAGATAGTATGTATGGTTTCCCATTACTAACCATTATTGGAACTAAAAAAGTAAGTGACACATCGCTGGAATCAGGGTCTCTGCCCTTGCATTATGCAACTCTTAGATGGGGTAGCAAAAAACAGATTTGCTTTAAATATTTTTGCTACAAAACCATTAAAGTGGATTTTCTGGCCATAATACGGTAGCTATTGACTATCCACTCAGCTGAACCCACTGATAAAGATGGGTTTGGCCAACAATCTAATGGTTGTGGTAGCCTAGGACAATTACTTGTTGGGGGGAGTTAAGGATTCGGCATGTCCAATTTCACCCTGTGGATCATTTTGTTCTCCCTGAGATAAGCCCCCGCCCGACGTGTCTGGCAGCAGCTCCCATAGAGAACACAGGAGCGAGCACTCCCTCTGGGAGAGACGGCTGAGATGGTTGTTGGCTGAGCGATCGGGCGAACCATCATTTGGCCAACAACTATCTGATGTGATTGGGGAGTCTATGTGACTTAGAACAGAATTCACATTTGCTTATTTCCGTAGCCAACCCTGTTCATAATCTCAGTTGCTCCACAATACCAAACCTTTGTCCTACTGTGTCCTTCATTATTTACGTAGACCGTACTAGAGGGACAGTTCTGTGGCAGGGGAAACTTACTAAATCAGATGCGCTCATAATATTACCAGAATATATTTTTTGGGGACAGAATAAAATGTGGCTGTCTTCGTCACTGATAGGGGAAACCACCAGGGTGTAAACATCTCCACATGGTATTTCGGTGACGTCACAGTAACTGAAGCTGCTGTTCGGACTACAGGTAAAATTTCCTTTTGTCCCATAGATGTTGACTGTGTAGTTATCCGGAGTGGCTGATGCTCGCCAAGTGACTCGGATGCCGGTGTTAGAGAGTCTATACAGCTTCACTCCTGATGGGCAGCAGGCGCCTGTGGAATACAGAGAAACCGGTGTGCGGCTCGCCACAATCTCTTACAGTAATATCTGTCTTATCAAATGCTAAAGCTCAATGGAACGGAAAAAAACAGCAATTCTGTTATTGGATTCTCAGATTTCATTTTTACTGCTTTTACTGTGCATTGACATATTAACTTTATTCTGTAAATTTACCGCTAAAACTAAATGTATACTTTCCTACTGTTTAAAATAAAAAACTTTGCATAGGCATATGCTGAGACCAATAATATTCTCATATTTTCATGAAGGAGCCTCGTGAGGCCTTGGTTTTTGCAGGATGACATGTTGTCTTTATTGAACAATATGTCTTTTTCGCCACTTTTTTTTCTGGAAACCAAGATGACCAGAAAGCAGCAATTCCGGCATTTTTATTTTTATTTATTTTCGCATGTGGGATATATACTATTGATCGTATGAATATTATGTCATATTTTAATTGTGACAAACAGCAATACCAAATGTGTTTTTTTAATTGCTTATGTAACAAATAGGAAACTCCTGCCTCTTTTGGGGACTTTTTAGATATTTTTGGGAATAAAACAGGGTACCTGAACGTATGATCCTTTGATCATAGATGCAATACTCAGAATTGTGTTCTTCTGTCGGCATTTTTCTATTGGCTCTTCCAGAACGTAATGTTAATAGGTGGCAGGAGTGAGGACCTACATATGGCCCTTGCCATCGGCACCCTGTGATCCCTCTGTGTGGGAACAATGGGGTGGCACGCTTAGGTGTCATGGTCATTACAGAATGCGGCTTCTTCGGGGGTTAGACTGTCGGTATCAGGGTCACGGCAGACTCTAGCACTATGCTTGCTGTCAAAAAGTCCTGAAAACTGGTGGACACCATAGTTAATAGGACCCATTGTTAATCTAAGAAAAATGTTACAACACTGGAGCTCTAGGAAAGCAATACAAATGGACTGACTTACTGGATGAGTAGCCGTGATAAGTACACTGTGACATAAGACCCGTCTGGCTGGCGGCTTCCAGGGACACGGAGTAGCTGGTTCCACATGTGATACACCCCAGCAGACAGTGCTCCTCTAGGGTGTGGCACTTGGCCTGTCCTCTCGGTGATTCCAGCACCGTAGTGTATGTCTGGGCTCCTGTGGCTCTGGACCAGCTGACATTGGTCACAGACTGCGTGACTTGGACAACACTAATGTTTGTTGGACAGCAGGGAGCTTCAAGAGAAATAGACGAGGTTCGTAAGGAACAGGCATCAAACATAGAGGCGGTGATTGTAACCCTGGCACAATGTGGTGCCATGTGGCACAATACCTGTTTCCAGAGGCACACTGTAGCTGGGCAGGCTTGCTCCTTCCTCTGTGAACGCCACTGCACTGACCATATACACGGAGCCACATGGAAGGCTTTCCAGAGCACAAGACGTGCCCCCGCTGGTACAGTTCCAGGACTTATTCTCCCCTCTGACCGTCACCGAGTACACGGCATTATAGTTAGTGGAATCCCAGTGTATCCTATATGTGCTGGCATCAGCTGTGATATTTATGATTTCAGGGCTACATGGGGCTGGAATTAGACAAAAAAGTTACCTGGCATTTTATAAAAAATGAAGTCTAAATTAAATCTCCTGCTGATACTGTAAAACAGCAATTTTTTAAAACTACAGCAAGCAGCCCAGTAAATGATACATTGCTGGAATCGGAATCTCTGTCTCTACATTATGCTGCTCTCCAATGAGGTGGCAAAAACTTGGTGAGAGAACCCATTAAAGTTAGCACTAAAAGACATTTAAAAAAAACAACATAAAAAAATAGAAAAGAGTATTTTTTGCTGTGGTTTTCTGGCAGTAGCATACAGAAAAAAATGCATTAAAAATGCTAAAGGTGAACATACCCAGCTACGATACTAAATACATGTTTTTTCAATATAATAAAATAATTATATACAATGTATGTCGATAAATCCCCAACATTTCTCAGGGGGGCTGAATACAAATGCACGTCACAATATTCAGATTTATATTTTTAAAATATTTAGAAAACCATGTATCATTTCCTTTACACTTCACAAATACTTTCTACTTTGTGTTGGATATCACATACATTCCCAATAAAATACATTTAAGTTTGTGGTTATAATGTGGAAAAATGTGGAAAAGTTCATGGGGCATAAACTTTTTCAAGCCACTATAGATGTCTGCACAGAAGCTAAAAGGCTAGAAATTGAACATGAAAGGGACGTTTTTATTGCAGAAACTTCTGATAACGACTCATGGAGGACTCATCTCTATAATGAAGGCTTTATTAGTCTGAGCAGAGACCCTCTAGCGAGGAGACTATATAACTTGGCATCTACGTACCCGTCTTCATGTACTTTGATGAACACGAGGTGTTACTGCCGGAGCTATCACTGTATGAATACACGGTGACATTGTACTGGGTGTCACACTGCAGCCCGGACAGTGCGCACACTGTAGCCGTGTCGTTACACAGGATTACGCTGGTGCCATCATCAGCCTTGGTCTCATACATTTCTGCACCTCGTACGGCAGACCACACAACCTCCAGCGTATCACTCGACACATAAGCTGCGCTGAAATCGCTGGGGCAGCAGGGTGCTGTAGGCAAAGCCATGAACAAGGAGAAATAGTTCAATACGTTATTGTAGAGATGTCACAATACCGAGAAGAATAGGATCGCCATGCGCAAACCTACAAAAGCTAAGGGTACGTGCACATGTAGAGTCTGTGTCCGTGTGGAAACGCAGTGTTTGACAGTACCAACAAAGTGAATGAGATCAAGGTGTTAAATTGAGTCCTAGTGTCAACGAATTAAACATATTCGTTGACACTAGGACTCAATTTAACACCTGGATTTGAGTCACTACATGGATACAATTCACACCTCCACCAGATGGACTCCAGATAACTAAGAACATTGTTCCCATTACCTCTCCATTTGTAAGAAAATGCCTAATTTGATTATCTTGGCTTATCTATGGACTCATCACACTTCCCACCCCCTAACAAATGTCCTGCTGTACTGTTCTTTAAATGTTGTGCTTTTTTCTTATTAATCTATTTGTAATCTTGCCTGAAGAAGGAGCCACTGTGCTCTGAAAGCTTGCAAACATATTATTTTCTGGTTAGCCAATAAAGGTATCACTCCCAGAATAATTCTGTCATCATTGGGCAGAAAAGTATTCACATCGATTTTTCTGGCTAACACGGTACCACAATACAATTTGTTATTGTACATCATACCCATTCTAATGAATGGAGAAAAAAAATGTGCCATAAATGTGCATATTTTATGCATTTTTCCTGCCAAGAGGCATGTTTGGTTTTTTGTGTGGAATTACGTGCAGGAATTACTTAACATGTGCACATACCCTAAGGTTACTTACACAGAGAGATTTTGCCCAGGGTTTCCCAGACCATAGAAATTGTAGCTGGCTCCTCTTGGGCAACATTTCTACAAGCACTTAGCCCAAACAGCCCTGCACAACTTATCAATCTATCAGGACAATATCATGCACAATTTGACAATTTTTTGTACAAAAATAAAGATAAATACACACCCTGGCCCCCAAAAAGTAAACTAGAATAATTTTTTAATGACTTAAGAAGTGTTTTTTCTAATGAGATCATCCAGCCTATGGCTGAAAAGTGACTATGCTTTTCTATATAAGACAATACCTGGTGTCTTGGTTTTCCTCCTGCCGCCAGCTCTGCTCAGACAGCCATTCCTTCCCTCAGCCACCGTGGCATGTAGACTGCAGTGGGAAGTCTAAACCATTCCTCCCCTGCCGTTCCTATCCACACCATGGGAAAGGAAGGGATGGCATGGCTTAGATTATCCACTTTACTCCCCATGTCACCGTGGTGCCATCTTGGAAGCAGTAGGATGTAAAGCTGAACACAGGGCACCAGGTAGGTTAACTATGCATGAGAAATGTATAGTTACTTTTTTTAGTCCTAGGATGGATGCTCACTCAAATTTGAAGACAAATCTATTGCAATCATAGCAATTCATTTCAAGATTTATGACTTCTTATAGACAACATGCACTGAATAGGTGATAACAGATCCCAACAATCACCAAAACGAGGGAATTCTGTCCCTTGTTCTTCTCTGGTTGCAAGTCCAATGCCAGGAGATCAAGAATGAAGTGCAAGTTGCACATGCGCCCTTCCACTATGTTCGGGTCTATGGCACCGATGATGATAGCTGGAAGCACACAGCACTTGGCTATTTTCATATCTGAGTGCCTGGAGATAAGTGCTGGGACAGATCCAATCTTCAGAGCAGAAGACATGTGTCACCCATTCCCTTCTGGCTACAAGGTCACATCCTGGAAGGATTAAATAGAGCAGCAAGTTGCGCCTGCGCCCCGGGCTGCTCTATCCAGGTCTACTCTATTCAAGTCTACCATGAAGTTAGCGGAGTGCCGCGCTCAACTATCTTTGTATATTCCGCATCATAGACTTTAATTAGTGCAGCAGGACACAGTGGGGTCACAGGGATCTAACAGCTATAATCTACCCAGCGGATGGGCGATTCCTTGCTTACACTGGAATGGGTAACATATATTCCCTTAAAAAAATAGATTTTATTAATAATTAAATATTAAAAAACACCAACCCAATGTGTCAGACAAAAAATACATGATCAAAATAACACAAAAAATACAAACACATAGACTGATACCCTAAGATAAAGTATCCTGAGTAACCCCGGTTAAATCCTATATGAACCATGTCTGGCTGTGGATGTTGGCACCCTAGGAAGAAACGATTGTTTGGTGCCCCGATTCCGCGGCATCTGTCCCAATCTGTCCTTAATAGGCCCTGTACTAATGCAGGTGGAAAAACATATAGTTTTTAAAAAGAGATGAAATATAGAAATATATGTATATATACATTGTATATGCAGGGAGGTGTTTCACCAAGAAAAAACCTTAGGTTATACTATATAGCATAAATAGTACCCGGTATGCTTCCTCTATCTGGGCACCTCATATCTGTGGCATAACATACGGTAGTTTGTATCGGGACTCCAGATGAACCGCACGGACCGGGAAACGCGTCGAGGTGAAGTCTTCTAGATGCGATAAGTTCCCTCCCTCTTTTTTGCAACCCTTTCATTAATTATGTGAACCTTATCAGTGATTATTTATTCATGTGGTTATACATGTGATAACGGCCTTACATCTCTATATGGCCATCTTTTTGAAAGGGTTATGCTTATTTGTTGATCCAAAAGGACATCATGCTTGTGGTTTTTTCCAACAGATGGATATACCATTTGCGAATTAATATTTATGCTATATAGTATACCCTAAGGTTTTTTCGATATATACCCTAAGGTTTTTTCTTTGTGAAACACCTCCCTGCATATATATATACTAGATAGTGGCCCGATTCTAACGCATCAGGTATTCTAGAATATGTATGTATATAGCAGCCACATAGTACTGTATATAGCACAGGGCACATAGTATATAGGAGCCATGTAGTATATAGCAGACAAATACGATGTGGCCTGTGCTATATACTATGTGGCTGCTATATACAAACATACATATGCAGCGCCCCAGAGACCTGGTCGTTGCAGTATGACACTCTGCCATTAAGGGGAGTGATGGTACGTCTGATGGCACTGAAGGAATTCTCCTGACCAGGTATCACCAGAACACATTACACTTCACACTCCGGCCACTAGGGGGAGCAAAAGGCTTTATTTATTGGGCCCCTCCTCACACTGGTAAAACTAGGGGTTCAATAGAAAGTTAGTCAGAAGCTGACTGGGTTGGATTCAGGCAACATCCGGTGGCAGGGGGTGTTGCAGGGAGAAGACACAGGGGGGTCCCTGTCAGGCGTGGGAACCTGGCAGGTGCCTAGCGAACAGAGCAGAACGTAACGGAGCCGCGCCTGCACCTCCTTGCGGCGGTATCCTAAGAAAGAGACAAGAAGGGAAGGATATTGTGGAACAGTGTAAACGAGATCAAGCAAAAAGGAGTACCAGTAGGAGTCGTGCCGTGAGACCGAGGCAACATCCTACTGAGGCGCGTAGCCGGTGGCCGGAACACCGTGGGAGTAACTGACTTTAGGCCTTACTTCAAACTCCGCAGGACAGTTAATTATAGGTTGGCTGTCAACCTTAAGTTTCCTAAGAAGACATAGGGGGCAACAGTGGGAGAGGGGCGTCTCTAGGGTCCCGGAAGACCTCCATGCCTTCCATCATATGGGTGCGTCCTAGCCAAAACATACAGGGGAACGAGAAACTAGCAACATCTGGAACTAAAGAGAGAGAGAGCTGTAGAGAACGACGAATGAGAACAGCAGTTGTGAGGACTATTCCGAATGCTCAGCAGGGTAGGACTACAACACACAGGCGCTAGTGGTGGGCAACGATTTCCATCTGCGAGGGAAACTCTGGAAGTGCCCATCAGGCCGGCCGGTCTCTGATAGCCCTGTTAAACGTGCTCTGGATTGAGGATCCTGAAGTCTTCAGTAAAGAGGTAAAGAGACTGCAACCTTGTGTCTTCGTTATTGCCTGCTCCTCACACCATCACCATCTACCTTACTGGCAAGCCCTGGGGACCTACTTCACCTGTGGGAAGGTATACCATCCAGCTGCTATTCCATCACCCCAGCGGACCCCACAGCAGCGTCGGTCACCCTGACCGAACACCACAGGTGGCGCCATGAACCCCTGACAGACTGCACCACCTTTATTGGACGCCCCTTAGCAGGGTCGCGGACCGGGTCTAGCCACTGTGACAGCCTCAGAACCGAACCAGAGAGGCCCGGTACCGAGAACTCGTGGCCCTGTGTCTGGGGGCGCTCCAATTTGGCGTCACAAACAGGATCGTACTTAAGCCTGAGAAGCAGGTCATGTGTGCCTTGGAACTGTGATTGAAACGTGTTGGACTGTGATTTGTTACAAGGACTGTGTATTGCTATCTGCCACAAGATTCCCGCCAAAACTGCAGCCATTATAGCGCCACGAGGAGCGCAAGAGAAGAAGAAGGGCATGAAAGTGGGCGTGAGTAAGCTGGAGAGCGCGAAAGATAATGGCCGCCCAGTCTAAGTATTGCTGTATCCTGAGGGCGGGTCCGTCAGCGGCTGAGGTCCGCCTTCTCATCTTCTATGGCGGGTAGAGACCGAAGAAACAAAACTATGACTCAGACGGAGTGGAGCTGGTAAGCCGAGGAGGCTTGCGGAGAAAGACGGCCCAGTCTAGATCCCCATCACCGAAGGATTATACCGGCATGCCACCGCTGGAGAAGATCGAGTCCTGGGAGCTGTCCGCGGAGCCCCCGCTGCCTGCACCAGACCAGGTGGCCGCCCCTGAGGAACGGCGTGGAGCTGCCAGAGCCCCCACCTACAAGCGAGCTCAGTACCCTGGCCGATCGGGGATCGGTGTTCCGCCGACGCATGACCCGACTACCGACGTGGTTGGTGGAGTTCCGGAGTCCGCATCATTCGACCTGGAGACGCGTGAGTGGGACATGGGCTCCTTCCCCTGGGGGGATTATCGGAAGCACCTCATAGCTGAGTATGCCCTAGACGTGGAACGGGAGGCCCGCGGTGAGCTGCTGGATGGGTCATTGCCGAAATGGGGAGTGGTGATCGTTTACCAGCCCCAGTGAGGAAGAGGCTTTGTCCAGGAGATCAGATCGACAATAAGGGTCCATATCACCCGGGAGGTGGTGGAGGCTGGCCTGCGGGGCGACAGTAAGGGTCCTGTCCAGCTGCCGGGGGATGCGGTAAGCTACTGCAGATACCAAAAGGGCCACGGCTGGTGGGCTCGGGATATCCAGCGCTGTACCTCCGTCCTGGTTGCTGCCAAGTCCTTGGAGGAAGAACGGGCTGAAGCAGCGGCAGCCGCTGCTGCTGTTCCTCGGATCGGTCACTGGACTCCCGCACTGCCAGAAATAGGCCGGGATTTGAGGCTTCCCAGACCCTCGAGGTCTGCCTGCCCGGATAGGCCCTGGCAGAGGCCACCAGAGCAGAAGTAAACCTCGAAGATCCGAAAATGTAAATAGTTAACTGTTTCTTGCTGCTGCTTAAACCCGTCCAGGGTTAACTCCTAGGGTTCCCTTTCTTTACCCGGGATCCCTATTCTTTTTGTTTGTTTATCATTGTTTAAAAGACTGCCGGATCATGAACAGTGAATGATTCAAAACTATTTTTGTATATAGTTTGCACCTTCTTAAAAGGTGCTCCCTACTGGTTTTACAAGTGAAAGAAGACTTTGCGAAGATAATGCTTCTGGACATGACGCAGAAGGTCTTGCTTTCAGTGGACTTGCAGACAGAGAGAATCTGCACTACTTTCTAGAGACTTGGTTCCCTCTTAAAGGGAATGTTGACATGTTGCCTTAGATAAGATTGAAACGTTAATAATGTTGAAAGTTAATAAAGTTTGATAATGTTAATGAAGGTTGAGGACAGGAAAGCTTGAAGTGAACCTGTAGGGGTTAGAGAGAGAGTCCTCCTGAGAACTGTAGAAAGATGGTCGGCACAATGACAGTAGGCCCAGCCAAGGAGCTAGGCGGTCCTGCATTGGGGAAGTTAGAACAGAAAGAAAAGTTGAGTTATTTATATAGTATTTTATAGTAGGCCTTTAGTGGGTTCAGCTTATACGCCCTTAAAGGAAAAGGTTAAATTATTGTTCAGAGTTTGCACTTGGTAGAATACCCAGCTGGGTACTGAGAGTTATTTATAGTCAGAATGTTATTTAAAAATATTTAACCTTTGTTTTTGTTTGTAACGTTCAAGTGTCCTCACCTCCCATAAAGGGAAGCATCGTTCTATTTACTTGTTTTAGCATTTCAAAAATTTTGTATGTCTTTTGCTGCTATGTATTATTGTTCTTCTTCCCAGTCCAGGAGTACTGGATTTAACCGGGGGGGGGGGGGGGGGGGGGGAGGGGGGAGTGCATCACCCCAGAGACCTGGTCATTGCAGTATGACACTCTGCCACTAAGGGGAGTGATGGTACGTCTGATGGCACTGAAGGAATTCTCCTGACCAGGTATCACCAGAAAACATTACACTTCACACTCCGGCCACTAGGGGGAGCAAAAGGCTTTATTTATTGGGCCCCTCCTCACACTGGTAAAACTAGGGGTTCAATAGAAAGTTAGTCAGAAGCTGACTGGGTTGGATTCAGGCAACATCCTGTGGCAGGGGGTGTTGCAGGGAGAAGACACAGGGGGGTCCCTGTCAGGCGTGGGAACCTGGCAGGTGTCTAGCGAACAGAGCAGAACGTAACGGAGCCGCGCCTGCCCCTCGTTGCGGCGGTATCCTAAGAAAGAGACAAGAAGGGAAGGATATTGTGGAACAGTGTAAACGAGATCAAGCAAAAAGGAGTACCAGTAGGAGTCGTGCCATGAGACCGAGGCAACATCCTACTGAGGCGCATAGCCGGTGGCCGGAACACCGCGGGAGTAACTGACTTTAGGCCTTACTTCAAACTCCGCAGGACAGTTAATTAGAGGTTGGCTGTCTACCTTAAATTTCCTAAGAAGACATAGGGGGCAACAGTGGGAGAGGGGCGTCTCTAGGGTCCCGGAAGACCTCCAGGCCTTCCCGTCATACGGGTGCGTCCTAGCCAAAACATACTGGGGGACGAGAAACTAGCAACATCTGGAACTAAAGAGAGAGAGAGCTGTAGAGAACGACAAATGAGAACAGCAGTTGTGAGGACTATTCCGAATGCTCAGCAGGGTAGGACTACAACACACAGGCGCTAGTGGTGGGCAACGATTTCCATCTGCGAGGGAAACTCTGGAAGTGCCCATCAGGCCGGCCGGTCTCTGATAGCCCTGTTAAACGTGCTCTGGATTGAGGATCCTGAAGTCTTCGGTAAAGAGACTGCAACCTTGTGTCCTCGTTATTGCCTGTTCCTCACACCATCACCATCTACCTTACTGGCAAGCCCTGGGGACCTACTTCACCTGTGGGAAGGTATACCATCCAGCTGCTATTCCATCACCCCAGTGGACCCCACAGCAGCGTCGGTCACCCTGACCGAACACAACAGTTGGCGTCACGAACCCCTGACAGAGTGCACCACCTTTATTGGACGCCCCTTAGCAGGGTCGCGGGCCGGGTCTAGCCACTGTGACAGCCTCAGAACCGAACCAGAGAGGCCCGGTACCGAGAACTCGTGGCCCTGTGTCTGGGGGCGCTCCACATACATATTGTAGAATCCCTGATGCGTTAATACAGGCCACGCAATATATAACACAGCCCAAACAGTATATAACACAGCCCACGTACTATATAACACAGTCCACGCAGTATATAGCAGCCACGCAGTATATAACAGGCGACGTAGTATATAACACAGGCCACGCAGTATATAACACTGGCCACGTAATATATAACACAGGCCACGCAGTATATAACACTGGCCACGTAATATATAACACAGGCCACGCAGTATATAACACTGGCCACGTAATATATATAGCACAGCACACGCAGTATATAACACTGGCCAGGTAGTATATAGCAGCCACGCAGTATATTACATAGCCCACGCAGTATATAACACTGGCTACGTAATATATAGCACAGCCCACGCAGTACATAACACAGCCCACATAGCATCTAACACTGGCCAGGTAGTATATAGCAGCCACGCGGTATATTACACAGCCCACGTAGTATACAGCAGTGTGGGCACCATATCCCTGTTAAAAAAAATAATTAAAATAAGAAATAGTTATATACTCACCTGCCGGGATCCAATCCAGCGAAGCTGTGGCGCAGGCAGTGAGCGCGCGGCTGCCGCCATCTTCCGTTCCCAGGATGCATTGTGAAATTACCCAGATGACTTAGCGGTCTCGCGAGACCGCTAAGTCTTCTGGGTAATTTCGCAATGCATCTATGGGAACGGAAGATGGCGGAGGCCGCGCGCGGCTCAGCGGACTACGGAGGGTGAGTATAGCAGGTTTTTTGTTTTTTTATTATTTTTAACATTACATCTTTTTACTCTTGTAAAAAGTTGGGGACACACAGGGTTAATAGCAGCGGTTACGGAATGCGCTACCCGCGGCATAACGCGGTCCGTTACCACTGGCATTAACCCTGTGTAAGCGGTGACTGGAGGGGAGTATGCAGATGCCAGGCACTGACTGCGGTGACTGGAGGGAAGCATGCGGGCACTGACTGCGGTGACTGGAGGGGATCATGCGGGCGCCGGGCACTGACTGCGTGGACTGGAGGGGAGCATGCGGGCGCCGGGCACTGACTGCAGAGACTGGAGGGGAGCATGCGGGCGCCGGGCCCTGACTGCGGAGACTGGAGGGGAGCATGCGGGCGCTGGGCACTGACTGCGGTGACTGGAGGGGAGCATGCGGGCGCCGGGCACTGACTGCAGGGGAGTAGGGAGGGACTAATCGGACTGTGCCTATCGCTGATTGGTCGCGGCAGCCATGACAGGCAGCTGGCGAGACCAATCAGTGACGCGGGATTTCCGTTATGGAAGTTGCAGACAGAAAGACGGAACTACCCCTTAGACAATTATATATATGGATTCCTATATTTCATCTCTTTTTAAAAACTACTGTATATGTTTTCCCACCTGCATTAGTACAGGGTCTATTAAGGACAGATTGGGACAGGCGCCACGGAGTTGGGGCGCCAAACAATCATCTGGGAACCTGCATTAGTACAGGGTCTATTAAGGACAGATTGGGACAGGCGCCGTGGAGTGGAGGCGCCAAACAATCATCTGGGAATCAGTTGATGTCCATGTTGGTGGCATTTACCTGTGGTGTAGTTAAGAAGCTCAACCAGAGGGCTTTGTCCTGCCCTATTATACGCAAAGACACTCATGAAGTAAATAAATCCACACTCGGCTGGGAAGTAGCATGGTGACCGGGTTGTGTTGCAGTGAACCTCAAAGCCGTCATCACTTTTCACAAATACAACGTAATACTCAGAGAGATTTCCACCAGACCATGAAACTGTCAGGTTGCCAGGGTTCTCTTCCACAAAAGAGATTCCACTTGGGGCACAGGGAACTACGAGGAAAGTTCAGATGCTAGAATCAGAGATTTGCAACAAAGCCCAACAATATGATAAAGGTCAAATTTGTTGCATGCATTGATAAGCGAACGTTCTTGGATAAGGCGTTATCTGAGCATGCTCGAGTGCTAACTGAGTGACTTCCGCATGCTCGAAAAATATGTTCTAGTCCCTGCGGCTGCATGTCTCGTGGGTGTTCGCCAGCTGCTACACATACAGGGATTGTCTAACAAGCAGGCCATCAATGCATGTGTTGCAGTTGTTAAGACAGCCATGAGACATGCAGCCGCGGGAACTAAAACATATTTTTCGAGCATGCGAAAGTCACTTAGTTAGCACCCGAGCATGTTCAGATAACACCTTATAAGAGAACGTTCACTCATCACTAGTTACATGCAAATGTGTTTAGAGCTTAGGAAGATTATGATCATTGCGGAGATTTACAAAGATTGATGTTTTCAAGGCCGGGGTCCCATTAGCGTACAGCATCAGAGGCGAGAGCTTCGGATGCGATATGCTAATGACCCTCGGCTCCTGCTCTGCTGCGAGTGTGAGCTGAGTGTCAGTGTCCCCATCCTCTTGCAATGCAGGATCACAGCACAGCTTTGGAAGAGATGGATAAATGAATTTCACCATCTACACTGCTGCCGGCAGGAATCACACTGCACTCGGGTGATATCTGAGTGCAGCGAGAGTTTTCACACACACACCTATAGACTTATATGGGTGCGTGTGATCTGATGCTCGGATTCACCCACAGCATGCTGCAATTGTTTTTTGCTTGCCAAATAAGGATGAGAAAATAATCGCAGATGTGAACTTTCCTATAGGGAACCATTGGGGCGAGTGCAATCTGATTTTTTATTGGATTGCACTCTTCCGATTGCATCGCAAGTGGGAATGAGCCCTTATAATGATTCTTACAGTAGTAAGATGTGCAAAAATAGTTAATAGGCGCCAGCCCCATAAAGAGAACCTGACAGCTGATTCATTCTGCTCTAACCACAGACAGCATGAATCTGACACTGGCTCCATCACATCAGCCAGATAGACTATGCATTAGGCCACGTGCACACATTGAGTATTTGGTGAGTTTTTTACATCAGTATTTGTAAGCCAAAACCAGGAGGATAAATACAGCAGTAGTGCAGATGTTTCTATTAGGCCGGGGTCACACTAGACCGTAATACGGCCGAGTGCAATGCGATAAAAAAATCGCATTGCACTCGGACCAATGTTACCATATGGGGCCGCTCCCACCAGCCGACTTTTTGTCGGCCGTTTTCCTCGGTCCGAGACAATCGCAGCATGCTGCGATTGTTTCGGACCGAGGAAAACTCTCGGCTCACTCGCACCCAAATAAGCCTATGGGTGCGAGTGAGACAGCGCACACCACTCGGATATCATTCGAGTGATGTGCGCTATAAGCGGACCCCAGCAATGGAGGAGATGGAGAAATTCATTTCTCCGCCTCCTCCGCAGCTGTGCTCCGATCCTCCCTGTACGAGAATTGGAGCACAGACGCATGATACTCGGCTCCTGCTCTGCTGCGAACAGGAGCCGAGGGTCATTAGCATATTGCATCCGATGCTCTTGCAACGTATGCCATACGCTAGTGTGACCCCGGCCTTATACTTTTCCTCTATTTGTTCCACTCCTGGTTTTGGCTTACAAATACTGATGTAAAATTCTGATCAAATACTGAACATGTGAACTTGGCCTTACTCTGAAACACTGCAGCACTACAGAGAAAACAAACATTTATAAAATCTGGACAGGGACCATGCCACAAGAGTGAGTGACTAGTCCAAAAGGCTAGTTTCCGATGGCTTCCGCCCACCCACTCTCCTTGAGTGACAGGTCTTTCCCTATATGGGTGTATAGGGAGAAACCTGTCACTAGTGGGGCAGGTTGAAAATATTGCGTACTTGCCTCTTGGACTAGTCGCATGGTACCTGGCTGCAGCAATTCAAAATTAAACATTTATGGATGAAATGATGGAGCCAGATTTTATTAAAAGATCCCTTTTAATACATTTAGTGCAGCTTGTTCAGTTCTTACGAAAAAAGACAGATAGATAGATACATATGAGATAGATAAATAGATAGATATGAGATAGATAAATAGATATGAGACAGATAGATAGATAGATATGAGATAAATAGATAGATAAATGATAGATATGAAATAGATAGATATGAGATGGATAGATATGAGATAGACAGATATGAGATAGATAGATAGATAGATAGATAGATAGATAGATAGATAGATAGATAGATATAGATAGCTATGAGATAGATAGATAGATAGATAGATAGATAGATAGACAACCGTCCACTTACTGAAACCAACAGGTACACCTACCTGGGCCTAGAACTCAGCCAGTCAGGGAGCTTCAAGCAAGCCATAGAGTCACTAAAAGACAAGGCATCCAAAGCCTTCTATGCCATCAGAAGGCGTCTGTACCACCTCAAGGCACCAGTAACCGTATGGCTAAAAATTTTTGACTCCATCATTGCCCCAATTCTTCTATACGGTAGTGAGGTCTGGGGCCCAGTCTCATACCCAAACTGGTCAAAGTGGGACGCTGGGCCGACAGAAATATTCCACCTAGAGTTCTGCAAGCATCTTCTCCAAGTCCATCGGAGCACATCAAATAGCGCCTGCCGAGCAGAGCTGGGCAGATTCCCACTACACATCGCAATAAAGAAGAAGGCGCTGTCATTCAAGGCTCATCTACAAAGTAGCAGTCCCAGCTCCTACCATCACAAAGCCTTCCTACACCAGGAAGCCTCAGGAAGCCTCCCAAGGAAAAGTACCCAAAGCCAGTCTGACCAAGCCATCAACCTCCATGGCCTGACAAAAGGTGAAATCCAGAAAATGGTACACAAAGTCAAAGAGGAATATCTCAGCATCTGGAGGAACGACATAAACAAATCCCAGAAACTGACAATATACCGGAATCTACAGAGGGAGTACAAACTGGCCCCATATCTAGAGAAACTAGAAAACCCCAAAGATCGACAGATCCTGAGCCGGTACAGACTAAGCGCCCACAGCCTACTCATCGAATCCGGGCGGCACCGACAGAACTACAAGCCTCGAGAGAACAGACTCTGCCAGCAGTGCCCCCAGGAGGCCGTGGAGGATGAGGCCCACTTCCTGCTGAGGTGCCCCAAATACTCCGCAGTGAGGGACACTCACTTCAAGAGGCTGTCTGATCTCCTCCCAGATTTCACCTCCAAGGAGGAGGAAGAGAAACTGCCGATAATACTGGGGGAAGAGGAAAGTGCAGTGGCCGTAGCAGCGGAATATGTCAGTGCCTGCCACAGACTAAGAGGAGCCTGATATGTCATGGACTCCCGTACCCCAACACTGGACATATCCCTATCCCCCGACTAAAGAGCCCGATATGTCATGGACTCCTATACCCCACCCTGGAAACATCCCCTATCCTCTAAAAGGAATTTGATATTCCCTGGACCTCTATATGCCCCCCCTCCCCCACCCCCGTATTTTTACCATATGCTTTGGCAATGCTAACATGTACTTAGTCCTGCCAATAAAGCTCATTTGAATTTGAATTTGAATTTGATATGAGATGGATAGATAGATAGATATGAGATAGATAGATAGATAGATAGATAAATAGATAGATATGATATAGATAGATATGAGATAGATAGATAGATAAATAGATAGATATGATATAGATAGATATGAGATAGATAGATAGATATGAGATATATAGATAGATATGAGATAGATAAATAGATAGATAGATATGATATGATATAGATAGATAGATATGAGATATATAGATAGATATGAGATAGATAGATAAATAGATAGATATGAGATAGATAGATAGATAGATAGATAGATAGATATGAGACAAATAGATAGATATGCCTGTCATGAGCAAACATATACATGAAGTGTCAATGTGAAATCCAGAATTGTTGGTCTTGTCCACTTTTTTCACCAGATTTGAAAAGTGGTGTGAAGGGAAGAAGGTTATACATTTTGGCCCATATATTGTGCGGGACAAAATATATGATTCTTTCTACTAGTACACTGCTGCAAAGCTGGTAATAAATCTCCCCCAATATTTGGAGGTTCAGAGTGTGTCTCCAGGATAGATTCTGCGTCCTGTATTCTGGAAACAAATACCGTCCATACCTGACATGAGATTCCAGGTCTTTGCAGATGGAGTAGATCCAGCTTCATTGCTTGCTACCAAAGACACTGTATATTCTATGCCACAAAGCAGAGAGGAGATAGTACAGGGAGACCCTGACATTGTGCAGGTGGCACTGGCCTCACTGGTGGCTCCGCTGGAAAGAAGCACGGTATAGTTGGCCGTGGCTTCAGCCCCGGGTACAGAGAATGTGGCTTCCAGAGATCCACTGTTGAATGTAATCTGAACATCAGATGGAGAGAGTGGACCTAAAAAAACACCATAAAAATATAACCTTGAAATACAAAATACATTATTTGGAAAGGTGGGGCTTTAAGTATTACTTGTATGCCTTGGGAGGGCAGCGGTTAGAAACTAAAGACATACCAGGCACCCCTGATGTCTAGAAATGAGTTGGACTGACTTATAGTATGAGTGATCCACATACTGTAAGAAGAATAAGTTACGATGGATAAGTTACCTAGCATGAAAATGGCAGTGATATTGTCCTTACGTGTTATTTGGTTGTAGGTGATATCGTCTCCCGGAATCCCTCTGGCATCCCATGCATGAACTTTAATTGTATATATGGTGCCCGGATCCAAAGAGGTGAAGTTGAGGGACAGAGCCGTGGAGTTTTGGTTCCATCTGCTGCCAGATCCGTCTGATCTCATCACAGAAACGGAGTACAAAACAGCAGATGGCACTGGATGCCAGCTCACACCGATCGAGTCACTGCCGGAAGATTCCACGGTGACAGATGGAGACCCCAGCACTAGATTATTGGAAAAACAGCAAGTCATATGTGACTTATTTACGAGTAATATAATATAAGCCTAAAAATATAATACACCACCGATACGTTCGAAAAATGTATTGACAAAATAATTAAATAAAAAATATTAAATACCGTATATTTATATCATATGATTACCAGACATAGAAGGAAAAATAAACACCCGGTGGCAAAAGGAATACAGGGTTCTACAAAGGGTATGGTTTTCAAATTAGACTTACTCCATAGAATAAGTTAGAATGAATACACAGAATAGAATTCATATTATTATTAAAAATATGTAATATAAATTAATAAATACATAAATAATGCTAACAAACTGTGTATCACAAAAACCAACAAAAGTTATTAATCAATTTGTATATATTCAGCAAAAGACTATAAGCATAATATTGCTACATGCAAATATATAAGAACAAGTTCCACTGATACATAACTTAGAAAAGTAACGGGAAATCATCCCGTATATTTTTTGGACAATATACTAGTCACCAGGACACTCCAAACATATTAATCCTACAAAAAACAGGGAGTAAAGATCCCATACACAGGTATAAAAAGAACGTATAACAATCTTTATTTAACAAATATACAACATACAGACTGACTATACAAGGTTCAGAAACTGGTGCAAATACAGAGGACACAAACACTGTGGTAACACATGGGGCATAGTAAACGGATGGCCTCAGATGAAAGGTAATCAAACGTATCTCAATACTGTGCTGTAGGTTCTATATGGTATTAGATGATATGTAACCTGAACCGTAACTGACTACCAGACTCCACATATTGCCTGTCACATCTAGAATTAAATCATAACAAAAGTGGGAGGTACACCGTTCATCTTACCCGCGTACATGTGCCAGTGCGTGACGCCAGCAGCCCCGACGCGCGTTTCGCGTTGGGCTTCCTCGGGGGGCTGTGAAGGTATGTGTGTTTAGGGCGGTCATTTAAGTGCAGGGAGCACCTGTCTGCAATGATCGGCATGATTGATGGCGCATGCGCGGCAGTGTGCAGATCCGCCTATACCGCATCATATCCTGCTCTTCCTGTGGCGCGACGGGCAGAGGGAAATCCCTCATGACGTCTCAAGCCCGCTGCGTCACATCCTGAGGGCAGGAGAGGATGAGTCACGATTCCTGCCACACCACGCATGCGCTCTCACCTCGACCACCATTTTGGATAAGGGCAGAACCGCCCTCACATAAAGCGCTATAAAGGTGAAATATAAGAATATGAATTACATATAACTAAATCATATCACAGCGCCTAAAAATTTTTTTACACCTATGGTGGGAATACTAATGTGTATAATTAACTCGCCCTGTCATATCCCAAGAACAGAGGGGGAAGAAAATGAAAACGGGAGGGGAGGGGTTATGAGAGAGGCGATACAGGCTGAATCCTATCATAATACCTGTGCGCACATGTCACCATCGCCAAGTTAAAGAAGAGAATGGTAATCCAGGACTGCCATGGTACGTGGAATTAAGAACCAGTTAGTGCTATTATATGTCTACCATTAAGTGTGCAAACGCACAAACCTCTAATATGAGGAAAGTGGAATTTAAAGTGATAGCGTGCAAAGTGATAACGCCCACTATAAGGGGCAAATCTGCATACATAACTCTGCCTAGAGAAACTATATGACTTGGGCAGATAAACATTATAGCAAACAAATTAAACATTTACAGAAAGTGACATAATAAACTGTCCAATTTATAATAGAATAGACAAATACCTAAAAGTACAGGGCGACAGAAAAATACACAAAAAAGATATATAATTAAAGGCATCAAAAAATGCCAAAAATAATATAAAAATATGATGGACATGTGAACATGACCATGAAAGCCTGGATTTCTTCAAATCTTGCATGAAGACAAGGGGATCCCGTATAACGTCCTGAAGTCCATGACCGCTCTGAGAATATGTGGATGACGAAATATAACGACACAACAACAATACTAAAAGATAAAGAATGAAAAAACACACAAAATTAAAATCCAGAAAACTCAGAGAACCTAAAATCTGACCCAGATACTTCTACAGAAATGGAGTAAAGCTAAGTTGTTCATTAAGGCCTAGTGGGGACATGGTGCCCAATGTTGTTATCCAGCGGCATTCCAGTTGCGCTAATGTCCGCTTAAGATCTCCCCCTCTGATCCCACTTCTCACATGATCAATGCCGAAAATTTTTAGTTCTTTTGGGTTACATCCATGGTGAAGACGAAAGTGGCGAGGTATGGTTTTTAGTGTGGCAACATCGTCCACCTTTCCTGCCCCCATAATGTCTCTTATGTGCTCACGTGTCCTAACCCTGAGTTCACGTGAGGTAAGACCCACATAGGACAGGTCACATGAGCATTTGGCCATATATACGACAAATGTCGTACTACAGCTTATATAGTCTGTGATTTTAAATTCTCTCTGGCCATCAGCCGAGGTGAACGATGTTGCCCTAACATGATTGCGGCATGCCAAACAATCGCCACATGGGAAAAAGCCCCACCTTTGTTTGCCGGCTCCAAAAATAGCCGGAGCTTTAGTTGTATAATGGCTTCTGACCAGCATATCTCTTAGGTTCTTACCCCTTCTCGCTGTCATCAATGGTTCATCTGAGAGATATTTCGTGAGTGTGGGTTCAGTTCTTAAAATTGGCCAATGTCTGCTCAGAATTTTTCTCATCAGACCCCACTGGTGGTTATATGTTGAGATGTATCGAATTTTCCCCTCTTCTCTCTCTCTTTTGTGTGATTGGGACAGAAGTTCACACCTCTTCTGATTTTTAGCACGGTTGAGGCCACGTTTAATACTCCTATTACTATATCCGCGTGCGCGGAATCTCTCCCCAAGGTCCACCGCTTGTCTGTCAAAAGCCTCCTCAGTAGAGCAGATTCTCTTCATTCTGAGAAACTGCCCTATCGGTATAGCTCCAATCGTGGAGTTCAAATGAGATGAGGAGGCATGAAGGAGCGCATTGACCGAAGTTTCTTTTCTAAAGACATCTGTATGTATATAGCCATCCTCTCGGACCAACAGCAGTATATCTAGGAAAGATATTTCACTACAACTGAAGTTGTATGTGAGCCTGATGTTGAGGCTATTGCGATTCAAATCCTGCATGAACGATTTAAAGGGACTCTGTCACCTGAATTTGGCGGGACTGGTTTTGGGTCATATGGGCGGAGTTTTCGGGTGTTTGATTCACCCTTTCCTTACCCGCTGGCTGCATGCTGGCTGCAATATTGGATTGAAGTTCATTCTCTGTCCTCCATAGTACACGCCTGCGCAAAGCAATCTTGCCTTGTGCAGGCGTGTACTATAGAGGACAGAGAATGAACTTCAATCCAATATTGCAGCCAGCGGGTAAGGAAAGGGTGAATCAAACACCCGAAAACTCCGCCCATATGACCCAAAACCAGTCCCGCCAAATTCAGGTGACAGGTTCCCTTTAAGTTGTTCCACCGAGCCGTGCCAAATAAACAAAATATCGTCTATGTACCGATACCACCCCAGAATCCGCGAGGAGGCGCACGCACCCCCCTGAAATATGCTCCTCTCCCAGTAACCCAGGAAGAGGTTAGCATAGGAGGGCGCGCACGCCGCCCCCATAGCTGTACCGCGGTTCTGGAGGTAGTATCGGTCCTTAAAAGTAAAAAAATTGTGTGTCAGGATGAATCGCAGGAGCCTCAACACCAGGTCACCAACTTCCGGGTCAATGCTGCTGGCCCCAAGAAAAAAATATAAGCTGCCTCTAAGCCATCGTCATGGCGGATGGAGGTGTAAAGTGTCTCTACATCCGCCGTGACTAGCAACATATCAGATTCAAGCGTCATCCCATCCAGTCTCCTCAGGACGTCCGTAGTGTCCCTGACATAGGAGGGGAGAGTCTCAACTTCTTCCCCCTCTGTTCTTGGGATATGACAGGGCGAGTTAATTATACACATTAGTATTCCCACCATAGGTGTAAAAAAATTTTTAGGCGCTGTGATATGATTTAGTTATATGTAATTCATATTCTTATATTTCACCTTTATAGCGCTTTATGTGAGGGCGGTTCTGCCCTTATCCAAAATGGTGGTCGAGGTGAGAGCGCATGCGTGGTGTGGCAGGAATCGTGACTCATCCTCTCCTGCCCTCAGGATGTGACGCGGCGGGCTTGAGACGTCATGAGGGATTTCCCTCTGCCTGTCGCGCCACAGGAAGAGCAGGATATGATGCGGTATAGGCGGATCTGCACACTGCCGCGCATGCGCCATCAATCATGCCGATCATTGCAGACAGGTGCTCCCTGCACTTAAATGACCGCTCTAAACACACATACCTTCACAGCCCCCCGAGGAAGCCCAACGCGAAACGCGCGTCGGGGCTGCTGGCGTCACGCACTGGCACATGTACGCGGGTAAGATGAACGGTGTACCTCCCACTTTTGTTATGATTTAATTCTAGATGTGACAGGCAATATGTGGAGTCTGGTAGTCAGTTACGGTTCAGGTTACATATAATCTAATACCATATAGAACCTACAGCACAGTATTGAGATACGTTTGATTACCTTTCATCTGAGGCCATCCGTTTACTATGCCCCATGTGTTACCACAGTGTTTGTGTCCTCTGTATTTGCACCAGTTTCTGAACCTTGTATAGTCAGTCTGTATGTTGTATATTTGTTAAATAAAGATTGTTATACGTTCTTTTTATACCTGTGTATGGGATCTTTACTCCCTTTTTTACATGCAAATATATTACTGCGCTTAAATTAAACATTAAAAATACCATATAATTATAATTAATTAAGACACCAGTGAAAAGAAATTAAATAATTAGAATAAGATTCCTCCATAAAGAGGAGAAAGTGAACTCAGTGCTATGCAAGTAATTAATTAAATCCAATGGCACGGATTAGTAGCAGTAAAAGGTATAAAGGATGACAGTATTGAATAACCTAGCTACTAAGCCCATAACGTGCCAGTGCATAATAAAGTGTCATAGCGCAGATAGAGGATAAATAAAGCAGTCAGATGCCGAACAAATCACATACCCAGGTGTTGGACCCCCACAAACCCAACGCGCGTTTCGCCTTGGCTTTGACAAGTAAGTTTACGAGTAAGTATCACACAAACATGGCTACCAAAATAGCTAAAGAGGTGCACAACTAGTACACTGATATTACGGATGTCGCCTGGTTTTAGGACACGGCACAACCAGGAATGCTTTATTTATGCGGCACACTTACTGTGATATATGTATTATGCTTTCTGAGCTATATTTCAAAGACCGCCTATGACCAAATGGGCAGATAAGCACCTCTTCACTGTACGGACCCCCACTAAAAATACCTCTGCTTCCTGTAGCCCCACAGAATGTCCAGGAATAACGAGGCATTGGTTATACATGACTTATACACAACTAGAATTTCAGGCTACAAGGGACACCATCATCAGACAATATTCTCTTGATTAGATCACATTTTTGTGTTAAATGTACTTTTTAAATATTTTTGGAATTTTTTTTCTTACATATACCAATTTGTATTAAACATAAAAAATAGAAATCTTGAAATTTTCACTTGGCCACTGAGAATTTTTTAGACTCCAACATTCTGTTGTTTCAGGAAACGATACATGTACATTAGCCACAATGGTAAGACTCATCCCATCTTTTGTACTGAAGCATCATCTAATGAGCATGTGCAAAGATCACTGTGAAGGGGCAGGGAGACTACCTATTATGAATGGTGGATCCCATGTTAACAGCTGTGCATAGAGGTGATACCACTCATTGTAATCCTAGCTCTGATGATAAGGAGCCTGCTGAAAACTCAGCCTGAAATGACAGGAAGTCTGAGTCTCAAAAAGGTGGCCAGTGTAAAAATTACTAATTTTATTTGGGGGTTTTGTTTGTTTGTTTGTTTTTTTTTATAAAAAATGATGACATGTGTGGCACCCCTAGAGGTATTTGCCACAAATATAGTTACTGACACTGAATACAAATACTAAAATAGCAAGACTGCACTACCTCCTCCGGCCAGAAGGGGGAGCTCCAGAGACTCCCCTTGATCCATTCTGGTCTGAGAGAAGAACTGGCAGTTGGGCAGTTGGGCTAAGGAGCTGAAAGTGAGAGGTCATACAGCTGAATTTCTAACAGCCCTATGACGGTTTCCAGGCCCAAATCACCGGCCTGAGGAGAAGAGGGATAGAGAAAAAGGACATTGTGAGAACCGGGTAGCATTAATCACTACCCAGAACAGGCGCAAAGACGGATACCGGATCCGTGGCTGTATTCATTACATATAATACAGCAACCGGAAAAACGTGAGGTGATATCAGCTTCACTAGGGTCGGACGCAGCAACAGACACAGAGTTCAGCGGTACTCCCGGAGGGGGTAAGCCGATAAAAGGACTCGGGTTGCGCGTCGAACCAGGACACGGAGGGGACAGATTGGGCCGGCAGCCAGTTCACATACAGCAGCAGGGCCACACAGATATTGCGTACAATAAGAGGCGAAGACCCCGGCAGGGTCAAAGTAACTCAGAGTTCCCATACAGACTCCGGTGACAGGACTGGTTGTAAATCCTTTTTTGTTAAAGTAAACTGGTTAATCGTTTCAGTGCCTCAGTCTTTCATTTGGACAATAGCCATCTATCCAGGATTGGGATCATCACCGCTGGGAGAACCTGCTGCTGATCAAGTAAGTGCCTGTTCCCTCACGATACCCTTTACACTGTGCATTGCCTGAGGCCACAGCACCGGGTCAAGCCACCCGTGACATCCCCTCAAGAGACAGACCCCATTGGTCCGGTGCTGGGTACCCCGGTCTCTCAGGGGTCACACATGAAAAATAACATTGTCATAAAAATAATTAAAAAATACATGTAACATAAAAACCTGATTTAAACAATAGGTCAATTTCTGATAATAGCTGCCCTTTAACCCCTTAATGACCAAAGGTATTTTTAGTTTTGCATTTTCATTTTTTGCTCCCCCTCTTCGCAGAGCTATAACATTATAATTTTTTTGTCAAAATGGCCATGTGAGGGCTTGTTTTTTGCGGGATGAGTTGTGCTTTTGAACAACACCACTGGTTTCAACAAATCGTGTACTGGAAAACGGGAAAAAAATTCAAAATGCGTTGAAATTGCAAAAAAATTGCAATCCCACAGTTTTTTTGTTGTTGCTTTTTTACTACAACCCCTGGCAAAAATTATGGAATCACCGGCCTTGAAGGATGTTCATTCAGTTGTTTAATTTTGTAGAAAAAAAAAGCAGATCACAGACATGGCACACAATTAAAGTCATTTCAAATGGCAACTTTCTGGCTTTAAGAAACACTAAAAGAAATCAAGAACAAATAATGTGGTAGTCAGTAATGGTTACTTTTTTTTAACCAAGCATAGGGGAAAAATTATGGAATCACTCAATTCTGAGGAAAATATTATACAAAAAAACACTCCAACACATCACTAGTATTTTGTTGCACCACCTCTGGCTTTTATAACAGCTTGCAGTCTCTGAGGCATGGACTTAATCAGTGTCAAACAGCATTCCTCATCAGTCTGGCTCCAACTTTCTGATTGCTGTTGCCAGATCAGCTTTGCAGGTTGGAGCCTTGTCATGGACCATTTTCTTCAACTTCCACCAAAGATTTTCAATTGGATTGAGATCCGGACTATTTGCAGGCCTTGACATTGACCTTATGGGTCTTTTTTCAAGGAATGTTTGCACAGTTTTTGCTCTATGGCATGATGCATTATCATCTTGAAAAATGATTTCATCATCACCAAACATCCTTTCAATTGATGGGATAAGAAAAGTGTCCAAAATATCAACATAAACTTGTGCATTTATTGAAGATGTAATGACAGCCATCTCCCAGTGCCTTTACCTGACATGCAACCCCATATCATCAATGACTGTGGAAATTTGCATGTGATCTTCAGGCAGTCATCTTTATAAATCTCATTGGAACGGCAGCAAACAAAAAGTTCCAGAATCATCACCTTGCCCAATGCAGATTCGCGATTCATCGCTGAATATGATTTTCATCCAGTCATCCACAGTCCACGATTGCTTTTCCTTAGCCCATTGTAACCTTGTTTTTTCTGTTTAGGTGTTAATGATGGCTTTCGTTTAGCTTTTCTGTATGTAAATCCCATTTCCTTTAGGCGGTTTCTTACAGTTCGGTCACAGACGCTGACTCCAGTTTCCACCCATTCGTTCCTCATTTGTTTTGTTGTGCATTTCCGGTTTTGAAGACTTATTGCTTTAAGTTTCTGGTCTTGACGCTTTGATGTCTTCCTTGGTCTACCAGTATGTTTGTCTTTAACAACCTTCCCATATTATTTGTATTTGGTCCAGATTTTAGACACAGCTGACTGTGAACAACCAACATCTTTTGCAACATTGCATGATGATTTACCCTCTTTTAAGAGATTGATAATCCTCTCCTTTGTTTCAATTGACATCTATGGTGTTGGAGCCATGATTCATGTCAGTCCACTTGGTGCAACAGCTCTCCAAGGTGTGATCACTCCTTTTTAGATGCAGAATAACGAGCAGATCTAATTTGATGCAGGTGTTAGTTTTGGTTATGAAAATTTACAGGGTGATTCCATAATTTTTCCTCAGAATTGAGTGACTACATAATTTTTACCCTATGCTTGATTACTACCACATTGTTTGTTCTTTTAGTGTTTCTTAAAGCCAGAAAGTTGCCATTTGAAATGACTTTAGTTTTGTGCCATGTCTGTGATCTGCTTTTTTTCTACAAAATTTAACAACTGAATGAACATCCTCCAAGGCTGGTGATTACGTAATTTTTGCCAGAGGTTGTATGTTCACTAACTGCTAAAACTGACCTGCCATTATGATTTTCCAGGTCATTAGGAGTTCATAGACACCAAACATGTGTAGGTTCTTTTTTATCTAAGTGGTGAAAAAAATTCCAAACATTGTTAAAAAAAAAAAACTTGTGCCATTTTCCAATACCTGTAGGGTCTCTATTTTTTGTGATCCTGGGGTCGGGTGAGGGCTTATTTTTTGCGTGCCGAGCTGCGTTTTTAATGATACCATATTGGTGCAGATACAATGTTTTGATCCCCTGTTATTGTATTTTAATGCAATGTTGCGGCAACTAAAAATACGTAATTCTGGCGTTTTGACTTATTTTCTCGCTACGCCATTTAGCGATCAGGCTAATCCTTTTTTTTTATTGATAGCGATTAAAAATGCGTGTAAATTTATTTTTTTTTAAATTATTTTATTTTGAATCCCCAAGTTCAACTTTTTTGCATGGGGGGCGATTTGAACCTTTATATTTTTTTCATTTTTTTTTTATATTTTTAAAAATATTTTTTTTTACTTTTTTCATGCCTCAATAGTCTCCATGGGAGACTAGTAGCTGCCATAACCCAATCGCCTCTGCTACATACAGGAGATGATCAGATCACCTGTATGTACCTGAATTACTTACTTGCTATGAGCGCCGACCACCGGGCGGCACTCATAGCAATCTGGGAGTGATAGCCATAGAGGTCTGCAGGAAACCTCTGGCTGTCATGCCAACCCATTGGTGACCCGCGATCGTGTGACGGGGATCACCGATGGGCGGATTTCCAGCGCGATTGCCGGAAGCGCATGTAAATGCCGATGTCAGAGTTTGACAGCAGCATTTAATGGTTAATAGCCGCAGGTGGATCGCGATTCCACCCGCAGCTGTTCCTCCGGGCACATGTCAGCTGTTCAACACAGCTGACATGTGCCAGGAAAGATGTAGGCTCACTGCAAAAGCCCACATCAAAGGGAGGGAGTCCGACCTGGGCATATTAATACGCCTGATGTCGGAAATGGATTACATGAAGTAATGCTTTATGTGTATGTTTTGGTGCCTTAATCAGCTTCTAATATTAACAATTTCTTTTTTGCTTTTCAGTCAAAGACTGTTTAAAATTAGTTTTTTTTTTGTTTTCTTGAGCTGAGTGAACTGGCTTAAAAGCCTCCTTAAAGAGGTTTTCCCATGAACAAAAGTTCAATTTAATTAATAGATTTTGGAATAGTAATAATTTCCACAATTGGATGTGCTTAAATAAAATGTTTTTGTGCTGAGATAATCTTATAAAGGTCCCCTGCTGTGTACTGTGTAATGGATGTCTCTGACCGTACAGGGACATGGTCTCATCATACCATATCTCCTGGGCAGGGAGGAAGTAAAAGAGAGTATACAGATAGCACAGCACGGGATCACAAATGATTCTTTTTGTGAGGCAAAGCATTTCACTGCCTGTTCTTAATCAATGTTTTACTTTAAATAGGAATCCGCTGTGATCCCGTTTTGTCCTGTCTGTATACTCACTTTTGCTTCCTCCCCTGCCCAGGAACTGTGGTATGATCAGACCATGTTCCTGTACACTCAGACACAGCCATTACTCAGTACATACAGTAGTAGGGGACATATATATAAAAAATTATTTAAACAAATCCAATTGTGGAAGTTATTATTATTCCAAGATCTATGGATTAAAATGTACTTTTGTTTATGGGAAAACCCCTTTAAAAACTGCTTAAAAATGCTCATTTTCATTCTATTCACTTTTATGGGAAATTCACTTTGCTGTTTTACATGAGGAGTTTTGAAGCATTGTTTTTATACCTGCAAACGTTCTGATAAACATCTGGAGGGGAAAAAGTGCATGTCAAATTTTTCATTAGTATATGATGAATTGTGCTACAAACAAGGCACTGACAACTGAAAAGGCTGCTCCCCAAAAAAACACTTCATAAAAAAAATCTTCAAAACCTCTTCTGGAACCACTCCAGGAAAAGAACCGGACTGGATCCTGAGATCTTAGCCAGAGTGGAAAGAATGCAAAATTTCATCTTTCACTTTAGAAGTCTGTTCCTTGATTACACAGGCACTCCCTTGACTTGGGCACTGACTTGTGCTATGTATAATGATTCATTTCCCCTGTAATGTTGGTCACTATGAGATTTACCAGGGGCATGGTTTGTGATCAGATTTTTCCCACTAAATATTCATGCTGACTGATGCACATTTATATGATTGTTATCTCAATGTTGCTAAGATATACTCCATTTTTTTGTGACAGTATTACTAGAATTTTGTCCTTACAGTCATGAATTACCTGTAGTCGCCCACTTGGGAGGAGAAGGTTGACTCTTTCCAGCTGAGTTGATGGATCTCACCATGATTTTGTAGGATGTAGCAGCTTTTAAACCAGTGACTGTTCCTGGGGAATTGCTGACAAAGGACTCAAAGAACAGCTGTCCAGCCTGAGCAATGACCTGGTAGCCAGTAGCTCCAGACACCTCTGCCCATTCCACTGTGATACTATTACTCAGCTTAGAATATGCTTGGTCAATAACAGGGACGTCTGGAGCTGCAAGAAATGGGAACAAGAGGTAATCAAGTCAATACACAAAAGATTCAGAGGAAGAACAACTGGAAAGTCACTAACCTGTGAGCTGTAGAATCTGCGCGTGAGCGAGAGTATTACCATCTTTATCCATGGCTTCTACAATTACTGTATAATTAGTGTTAGGAAGCAAGGTGGTTACAGTCCCCATAATAGTTGTGGGATCGAATACAGCAAATGCAGACTGTGATGCCGAGGTCAAAGGCGATGCTGTAATGCCATACGATGTGGCACCAGCAACTTTCGTCCATTTAACATATATACTTCTCGATGTTACGTCATACATGGATATTGAAAAGTCTGCAAAACAAATGATGAAGAAGATATGGTGGGCATGGTGAACAGAGAGGAAAAGGTTTAGTTTCAGTAAGTGCCAGGACAGTTTGGGGGTAGAACACCATGAGATGAATGGACCCCAAAAATCTCAAAGGGCAAGTGTTTTGTCCCTACTGAATAGCTTACAAAACTCACCATGTTTGAATAGCTACTTGTTTTCAGTGACTGAAAATTGGTTACACTCCAAGGCTGAAAACCTTGTACTGACTTGGCTCTACTCACAAAATTGCATCTTTTTTTTTACAATGAATCAATGGAGGTAAAAAGAGAAACATTTATAAAAGTTGTAATTTTTCTTTTGCAAAAAAATGCACAATAATTTAGCAAATTGCACAAGAACGCTGCATAGGGTATGTATTTTCAGTGTATAATGTCCTGATTCAGGCCTCATTCAGACATCTGTTTTTTTTTTCCTGAAAAATGAACAGATTTTCATCAACGTTCTAGATCACATTTTCATAAGATTTATCATCAGTAATTCTCTTAAATACAAAAAAAATTGTAAAGATTCTCCTATTTACCACAATGTAAAAAATGGACACCACACAGATTGTATATGGATTATATCCATGTACTGTTCATGAGTTTTAGGAACCCTTACACTTCCATAAGTAATTTTGATATGTGACTTAGATCAAAAGTGGACGGGTCTCCAAGACACGGACTTAGGCCTCGATTCATCAAAGTAAATTGTCCAGAATTCTGACAAACTGCTTTGAAAGGGAGCAAAAAATTTGCCCAACTCAAAGTTGTGCAATATTTTTCCAACTTTTGGAGTTTTTATGCCCATTTTTCCCAGCATCATCAAAATTGATGGAATTGAGTTGTGACGTTACTTACATCAGAAATCTCCCTCAAGTGGCGCATGAAGGCATGTACAACCTGTAACAACCTCCTATAATGTTCAGAGATGTGCTACTTACAATACACTTGAATAGAGTCAAATTAGAGTGCTTTAAAGTATACATAAATAGATTAAGTTGAAATGGGTGCAATATGCTAACTATTGTAGCCTAGCCAGGTAGGACAGGGTTAAATCGCAGCACTGCAGGTCTTGATTAGATACACCTGTCTAGTTTTGACTAAGAACCAGGGCCTGTGTTCACTAGGTGTGTTAATCTGTGGGATGTTGAGCAGTGTTGAGTCTGCTGCTGGTGAATGACCAGCCAAAATGTGAGCTATAGCTGGGATAGAGACATGCCAGGGTCTCTCTCTGAATGGAGACTCCATATGTCACGATAGGACTGGCGAGTAAACTGGGACCAGGGGCATCTTTCCTGGCCCTAACACTAGGGGGCACCCTAACTCGCCTTGTTCCCTGGGATACCTCAGATGGCGAGGATGCGGGGGCCTCCGCCCTTGCACTGTCTCTTAGCTGCAGCCCTATGACTATCCTTTTCCCCACCCAAGGAAGAGAGGCGCTACTGTGTACCGCAGTACACCAACCCGACAAACAGGGGAACCAAGACAAGGGTAAAAGAAAACTCCACTCACACAACATATACTCTCACAAATAACAGAGGTATTCACCAGGGTGTGTGGGTAGGAAGGAAGAGAGAAAATAATGTAGGTAAGGGTGAGGATTTTCCAAGCGTACAAACCAAGCAGCAGTCTCACAATAAACTCCTCCAGCTTTCCGAACACCAGCTTCTCTCTCTCTCCAGGTCTATCTAGCAAGTGCTAACTCAGACATGGACATGACCAGCAGGCCTAGCTTTTATAGGAAAGAGGAGTGGTTAACCAAGCACAGCTGAATGCAGGGATTTCCACATGGCAGATTAAACCCTGTCCCACTTAAAGAAAACAAACATTTAATACACTGGAGAAGTGCTTCTTCTCAGTGGCTAAGCAGGAGCCCTCAGACGCTGCGGTTTTCTGGCTCTGCTCTATCGCGGTAACCCCGTGACACCATGGGTCAGCTCGGAAAGCTGAGCAGTCTGTGTGTTGGAGCTGCAGAGAACCATGTAGAAGCTGCAGCCTCTTCAGTGTGAACTATGCCCAGAGTTGAACACTTCTGTTTTACACTGAAAGCTGCTGGAGCTAGGACTGAAGGGGATACTTAGACTGGTGGGATCATCCTTTTCTGTCCATGAAGTTTTCTCTGGGAGAAAGATTCGTAATCTGTTCAGGTGAGCCAGCACTGTCATATGTATGCCCTGCTAAATGAACAGTTTATTTGCTGTCATACATTTGTGCCCAGAAGAGGCTGTTTTTGGTTTTAAACCGCTTGGTATTTTATGAAAGCAATAAAACTGCACCTGTTTGGACCAAACCACATTGCCTGTGTGAACACTACTTAATGCCTACCTGAGAGAGTGAATCTCTACACTATATAATACTAGATAGATAGATAGATTTACCTGTGCTCAAAGAAGCCATCTGGAAAAAAAAGAATACAAAACAATTAGACGATAATCAGAATGGCAAGTCTACTGAACTTTATTCAGATCTTCACATCATAGCTGTATTGATAGTAAGCTGAGTGTTCATATTATATGTACTTCATATTTACAGTATAAATGCTACAAGCAGAATATTAAACAACCTGAATTTGCATTTTACACAATATACAACTAAAAATGATGTCTCACTTTCTATTTTCAGGAGCGCACCTCACCCCAGCCTCTTGGCTTCTTCCATGCCAGAAGAGATGCACTCCACTCCTGATGATTGCCAACTTGGATTAGCAGCATTACTGTGTCAATATCCCGTATTGTGCGCTCTCCCATGCTGCAGCAGAAGGCAAGGGCATGGATGCCAGCTATCCGGACAGCTTCAGAGCAGCGTTTAAAGAGGATGTCTCACCTTTTTAACTTCAGGAGCACATCTCACCCTGTCCTTTCAACTTCCTTCTTGCCAGGGGTGATGCACTCCTGATGATTGACAGTTTGGAACAGCAGCATGACTGCATTGCTGTCTGGTATTGTGCTCTATCCCATGCTGCAGCAGAACACAGGGGCACTGATGACAGCAATATGGACAGCTTCAGAGCAACACTTACAAGCTCTGTAAAAAATATCCTTGCCTAGGAGACAGGCCACATCTGATAGCCTCAAGAAATGGCAGTTAACCTAGTGTTATGCATGTACCACACTCATACACAAGTAAAGGTTGTAAGGAAGACAAACTATAGAGAGAAGCCGCACCTACACCCAACTGATTCCTGTACAAACTAGTCAATCTCTAGCTGCACAACTAAAAACACCAATTCGGACCTTACTCCCTAAAAGGCTGTTGAGGGACTTCTCATGCCTTCTGAGGAACTAGAGAGGAGGCTGCAGCACACTAGCACTAGCAACAAAGGGAGAGCAAGGTGTGCAGGTAAGCATGAAGGCCCAGGGTGAGAAACTTAAAGCGTTTTTATAACAGGAGAGAGAGGGGATTGTAAGGAGAACCAAAAAAATAAATGAAACTAGGATAATCTCCCAGAAACCAGAAAGTGGTAAAAGGAAAAGATAGACAAACAGACACACAGCAATAATATAAACAGTGTAAGGTTAAAATAGAAAATCCCTTAGCTATAGGGCTGGAAGTCCTTAACACAAATCCACCTTGAAGTATAGCCAGCAAGGAAGTGCAGTGAAGTAATATATAAAGCCCCACCCAGAATGTGACAGGGCAAACCAAAATAGGAAAATTAAAAACACATGGAAATTAGCAACTCTAGAAGGGAGAATAATGACAATAGGAACAATGAACATTTGGACAGGGAAGAAAAAGAGCAATAGCTCAACAGACAGTAGAACTGACCACAAAACAACAGGTCACCGGATCAAATCCCCAAACCAAGCCATGACACCTAGACAACCAACAGTAAACTATAGAATTAAAAATCCCTCCATTCTTGAGCACAGAGAAGATTTCTAATATGATGTAAATTGCAAAGTTGCTTATTTTGCTAAGCTCTTTGCAATTTTACCAATTTAAGAAAATAAGATAACCATTTGAATAGTGAAACACAAATAATAGTTATGATTATTTAAAAAAAAAAATCACAATTACCATGCAAGCTGGACAACCTAAGATGTATTTTTCCAGGCTTTTCATGTCTATTCTTAGGATAAGTCATCAAAATAGACTGGGGTGCAAACAGGTGTGGAACTGCAGTACCTGCACAAGACCACTAGACAGTGAATGGAACTGTGATGTTCGGCTCAATTCACTGTGTACATCCTGCTGATCAGTGGGGGTGCAGAGTGTCTGAACCCCAGTGTTCTGACATTGATGACCTATCTAACCTATCTCATAAGCCTGGAAAACCACACTAAAAGAAACTTGGTTATAATGCTGAAATAGAGGAGGCAGTTGTAACCTACTAAACAGCTTTCTATGTGGCTGTTCAGAGGTTTTGGGGAATAGTTTGTTTGCACCTGCAGCTGTCTTTCAGCAGAGTCTAGTTCTAAAGGGCTGAGCTTTGTGGGCTCATTCTGCCCAACCACAGGCACCTTGTGGACCATTTGATCTGCAATTTAATACCATTGAAATATTCTGGTTACTGATCCATTTAATCTCTCTGCAAAACCAGATATACTTAGATTATGCTTCTTTTTATTATGGCTTTTTATTATTTATTTTTTAAGCTAAAATAATAATAATTACACTAGTGTCTATGTGTGTAATCTATATTACCATATCCTGCTAGACATGCAACTGTATGATAGCAGTAATACTGCCAGGAATGGTAAATCTTGTCTGCCTGACTAAGATGTAGACAAGGTATTGAGTAAATATTTCCACTGCATAGTCACGTTCTGAATCTGCTCATTCATAAAAATGAGAAAGTTCCTATCTGGTGACAGAGCAGATAATGCAGATTTGGCTCAGTATTAACAAATGACCTTTCCACCTTCCTACTGTAATTTGTAACAAACGAAGCCTTGATATGCACTAATACGTCCACTAATAGCAGGTTTTATCAGTGAAGGCATAATATTGGATCAGTATATAAATACAGTTGTGCTCAAAAGTTTACTTACCCCGCGAGAATTTTTGCTTTCTTGGCCTTTTTTCAGAGAATATGAATGATAACACCAAAACTTTTTCTCCACTCATGGTTAGTGGTTGGGTGAAGCCATTTATCGTCAAACTACTGTGTTTTCTCTTTTTAAATCATAATGACAAACCAAAGCATCCAAATGGCCCTGATCAAAAGTTCACATACCCCATTTATAAATACCGTGTATTGCCCCTTCTAACATCAATGACAGTTTGAAGTCTTTTGTGGTAGCTGTGGATGAGGTTCTTTACTTTCTCAGATGGTAAAGCTGCCCACTCTTCTTGGCAAAAAGCCTCCAGTTCCTGTAAATTCCAGGGCTGTCTAGCATGAACTGTGCGCTTGAGATCTTCCATGCTATTGAGGTCAGGAGACTGAGATGGTAACTCCAGGACCTTCACTTTGTTCTGCTGTAGCCAATGACAGGTCGACTTGACCTTGTGTTTTGGATCATTGTCATGTTGGAACTTCCAAGTATGTCCCATGTGCAGCTTCTTCAGTTCTAGGCTGATGCGTACAAATTTGCCTCCAGTATCTGCTGATAATGTGCTACATTCATCTTTCCTTCAATTTTGACCAAGTTTCCTGTGCCTTTGTAGCTCACACATCCCCAAAATATCAGCGATCCACCTCCGTGCTTTACAGCAGAAATGGTGTTCCTTTCATCATAGGACTTGTTGACCTCTCTCCAAATGTAACGTTTATGGTTCTGGCCAAAAAGTTCAATTTTGGTCTCATCGTTCCAAATTACCTTGTTCCAGAAGTTTTGAAGCTTGTTTCTGTGCTGGTTTGAGTATTGTAAGTGAGATAGTTTGTGGAATTTGCACAGTAATTGCTTTGTTCTGAGGACTCGACTATGCAGCCCATTTTTCTTCAAGTGTCACTTTATAGTGCATCTTGAACTAGCCACACCACTAGTTTTCAGAGAGTCCTGTATTTCAGCTGATGTTATTTGTGGGTTTTTCTTTGCATCCCAAACAATTTTCCTGGCAGTTGTGGACAACATTTTTGTTGGTCTACCTAGCAGTGGTTTTGTTTTTATAGAGCCCCTGATTTTCCATTTGTTAATCACAGTTTGAACGCTGCTGACTGGCAGCATTGGATATCTTTTTCTATCCCTTTCCTGTGTTATACAGTTCAACTACTTTTTCCAGTAGATAAGTTGACAATTCTTTTGCTTTCCCCATGACTCACAATCCATAAATGTCAGTGGCTGGATAAAAGAAGCAAGAGTCTGTCTGGATCCCAGAAACTCACTCAGTTTTTATGCACACACACTGATTACAAGCAAACAGGTCACAGGTGAGGATGTTACCTTTAGTAGTCAGTAGAAATTATAATCACTGCACTGGTACAATTGAGAATACTTGGTTCAAGTGAAGAATTTATTCAAATAAGAGTGAAGAAGTGGAGCGATAGGCAAAAAACGTTTCGGCCAACCCATGGCCTTGATCACAATATCGCCTTATTTGAAGGTTCTCTCTAGAATGAAAATGCAGTGTTGCTGAGGTAATCAGATATAAAGATAGTGTTGTATAGTCCAGCGTAGTGTTAAAACAGCTAGGTCCAGATGCATGGCAGTTAGAATAACATCGCTGTATGAGGTTAGAGGATACAGAGGGATATAGCAGGGTAGTGTTAACACGGCTAGGTCCAGGCAGATGGCAGTTAGAATAACATCGCTGTGTATGGTTAGTGGCCAGGAGGGGGATATAGAGGGATATAGGTCCGTTTGTGGCATAGCGGTGACTGCAGTCCTGACAATAAGAGCCAGCGTTGGTGGCTAAGTGGAAGGAACTGACACAATCCGTGTCTAAACAGGTTCTCAATTGTCTATGTATTCTCAATTGTACGAGTGCAGTGATTCTACTTTCTACTATTGATGGGACCATTGGCTCCGTTCACTAGCACCGTCCCGTTCACACCAGTCGAGTGCTAGCCTTCTATAGCCAGTCAAACCCATTTGTGTCAACTTCTTTGCATGTTATCAGGCCAAAATCACCAGGATATGTGATCTTTTGATCAGGGTCTTTTGGATGTTTTGGGTTGTTATTATGATTTAAGAACACAGTAGTTTGACAATAAATGGCTTCACCCAACCACTAACTATGAGTGGAGAAAAAGTTTTGGTGTTATCATTCATATTCTCTGAAAAAAGGCCAGAAAGCAAAAAATAGACACATATTTACGTTCTTCTCTTTACAGTTTCACCGATATCGTAAAAAAATATATAGAAAGGACCTAAAAATTATGCAGCACCTATCACAGAAAAAGATAAGTTATTTTATTATCCAAATAAATAATTTTTTCAGAGCTTTTAAAATTGCATGTTCGAAAGAACCCTGAAAATGCTGGAATTGTTTCCTGCATTGTGACGCTACTTTCCAAGCGCAAATACAGACTAAGCATGAAAGTAGCACTTTGCAGATCTATGTAGCTGGTGGCATGAACACAGCAACATCCCATCACAGGTTATCGACAAATATTATTAAAGAATGGCCATGAAGAAGTGTCTCCCAGTTCTTGAGAAATTTCAGTGAAATTATTGGTTCCAATAAAAATACCCTACTTACCCTATCCGACAAGCTTTTAATATTGCTCTCATAATTCTACCAATATTATTTTAAAGAAAACTATGTGGATGTCAATTAAAGAAAAACTCCACGTGCAGATTCCTAGTACCCAACAGACTTTACTTGTGAGGCTTGGTCTACATGTCCACTCTGGCTGTGACACAGGTCGAGTGGCAAAAGTTCGATATGTACGTAGTTCGGCTATCTCCTGTTGTCCCAAAGACAGGGCCATGTTGTTGGGATCATAGGGGGTCTGAACGACCACAATGCCAGTGATCAGCAATGTATCCAAGATTATAAATAGGTGATAATTTTAAAACATGGGTTGAACCGTTGTAACAGTTTAACTTCACGTCATGTTTGAAGTAGAAGTTTTTATATATTTATTTTTTTCTAATTTCTCTATGTTTGTGCAGTCATAAAAAAAATATTAATTTATTGCAAAGGTTTAGCAAAATGCCACCATGGAAAGACTGAACTCCAATAGAGATTAAAGGACAAGATGGGAGACAACAATAACTGAGAAAAGGTAGGATCACATGAGCGCATAAAAAATTGTTCAGCGTTTCATCCAGACAAATGGGACGATGTTTCTTCTTAGGCTACTTTCACACTTGCGTCGTGCACTGCACGTCGCTATGCAACGTTACAGCGCACCGACGCAAGCAGTGAAAGCGCCGCACAACAGGGGCAGTGGATGCATTTTTCCAGCGCATCTGCTGCCCCAATGTGAGGTGCGGGGAGGCGGGGGCGGCGTTCCGGCCGCGCATGCGCGGTCGGAAATGGCGGACAAGGCGCAGCAAAAAACGTTACATGTAACGTTTTTTGCTGCCGGCGGTCCACCACAACATGGCGCAACCATCGCACGACGGTTGCGACGTGTGTCAATGCGACATGTGTCAATGCGTCGCAATGCGTCTCTAATGTTAGTCTATGGGGAAAAAACGCATCCTGCAGACAACTTTGCAGGATGCGTTTTTTCCCCTAAACGACACATTGCGACGTATTGAAAACGACGCTAGTGTGAAAGTAGCCTTATTTGCAACCATGTGTAATCTGTTTTATTACAGCACAAGCTATTCATCTTTTGCAGGACTATTTACAGTTTCCTATTACAGAATTGCAGCGTATCAGTAAAAAACAGACGCTATACTGTGGCTCCATACGACATACGATTTTTTGCACATCCATAGACTTGAATGTGTGAGTCTGATCATAAAACTAGTGCATGCTGCGATATTTTAACACACAGATTCGGTCGGTGAAAAAAAAAAAAAATCGCTCATCTGCGCTGCCCCAATGAATAACATTGGTCAGAGTGCAATCCATTTTTTCCGCAGACAGCGGAAATACAGTCGATTGAATGAGCACTTATAGTTAGTAAACATTGGCACTGATGGCAGAATGTCAGTCAGGAATGCCATAAACCTTGAGAAGGCAAGCCACTAGCCCACGGTGGAAGATTTGCCCAGGGGACCTCTACAGATTTCCTCTACATTGCCCAAGTGACAGAGCAGAACATGGGTGTGCACCTCTGTAGGCGTTTCATCAATTTAGAAACAAAAAATTTCTTTTGGCACTGATGTCCTTTCTTGGGAAAAGCCGTACAGGGAAAGCTCTAACTGTGTGTTCCATACACAATACAATTCTTTTTCTTGATAAAACAGATTATTGGTGGATACTAGTGCTCCTAGATTTATGTCTCATCCAAGAATCATTTAGATGATATTTTACTAAGGAAACTAAATCAAGGGATGATTAATACTTTCAAATGTTCCACATAATACAGAAGGTCATAACTCAATACCATAAGAAAACTATGGCACAAGGAATGTTAAAAGTATAACAAACTTTATTTATAAACAATCAAATAAATAATGTATGCCTCGGAACCTCAAACAACACACGCCCCCGGAAGAAGACTTGGTGAAACGCGCGTCGGGGTGGGACGCTTACCGGGTCCTGGGCACGCTATAGGTAATATACCTTTTACTTGTATACTCAATAGGCGCTTTGGCATTATTTGGATAGTGTATTATACCTACGGCTATATCCCCTCAGTTACTCTACCATTTAGGCGTGCGCCAGTGGTTTGATTTAGATGTGGTATGGGGAGGAATAGATCTATGAAGCATTATATTCTACCTTTGCCTGGCGTACATGCTATAAGTATTTGAATTGTGCCCTATCCCGGTGGCCTCTAGTTGTTGTTTGAGGTACCGAGGCATACATTATATATTTGATTGTTTATAAATAAAGTTTGTTATACTTTTAACATTCCTTGTGCCATAGTTTTCTTATGGTATTGAGTTATGAGGTATCTTTACGGAATGTGACCAAGCTATGTTTAGCTTAGGTCAAAAGGATTAATATGTATGCAATAATACAGAAGGTGCAACTAGTTGTATAAGAAGAAACAGAAAAGTTGTAATACTGTGTCCAAAGTAATATTTATAGATCTCATTACTTATTCTCACTCGCAGAACAAATACAATTACCGTATTTTCCGCTTTGTAAGACGCACTTTATTTCCCCCAAATTTGGGGGGGAAATGTGGGTGCGTCTAACAAAGCGGATATACCGCTTACCATTACAGGCTGGGAGGAGGGGGTGTCCGCCGCCGCTACCGCCTGCCGCCGCTGTCGTCCGCCGCCACTGCCGGGGTTGTCCGCTGCTGCCCCGGGTGATGCTGAAGGCTCCGGTGCTGCGGGGGGCTCTGGCGACATATTGTGAAAGACCAGAGCCCCCCGGCAGTTCTTCCATGCGTTCCAGTATGACTAATTCCGGGAAAATGGCCGCCGGAATCTCGGGAGATGAGATTTCAGCGCTGAGATCTCATCTCTCGAGATTCCGGCGGCCATTTTCCCGGAGTTAGTTCCAGTATGACTGACTCCGGGAAAATGGCCGCCGGAATCTCGGGAGATGAGATTTCAGCGCTGAGATCTCATCTCTCGAGATTCCGGCGGCCATTTTCCCGGAATTAGTCATACTGGAACGCATGGAAGAACTGCCGGGGGGCTCTGGTCTTTCACAAAATGTCGCCAGAGCCCCCCGCAGCACCGGAGACAGCCCTACAGCACAGGAGCCCCCTGCAGACCCCTCATCCCAGCCTGCAGCAAAGGAGCCCCCTGCAGACCCCTCATCCCAGGCTGCAGCACAGGAGCCCCCCTGCAGCACAGGAGCCCCCTGCAGACCCCCTCATCCCAGCCTGCAGCAATGCTCCACTCCTGCCTCCGGCAACGAGCCTGGGACCCTGATCCACCACAACCACAACCCCTGGTAAGTAATAAGACGCATGGATTATAAGACGCCCCACCAATTTATTAAAAAATAGTTTTTTCCTATTTTTCTCCTCAAAATTTGGGGTGCGTCTTATAATCCGGAGCGTCTTACAAAGCGAAAAATACGGTATATAAAGATAGACTGGGGCTATATATCCCTGGCTTATACAATCTCATCCTTGCACTCATGTGATAAATGTGTAATGTTCACCTACTGATAGTTCTTACATAGTGCACATAGTATATATTCAGGGTAATGCTTCTATGTGTTACGGCAATTTTGCAGACTTTCAATGTGCAACTGCAATATTTGACAGTAAATGTAAAGTTATAATACAGCTTATTGTCAGACAAATATGAAGGGAATCACTTACCGCTGTAGACATATGCAGCAGAAGATGAAGCAGGGAGAGATAAGGTGAGGTTCTTGTTACCATCTTCATCTATTCCCTCATAAATCACCGCTCACAGCTGCTATAGAGAATGCTCTCCAAGCTTCAGATCCTGCTCTAAGGTTGTTCATAGAATGTGGGTGGAGGCAGAAAAGGTATATACTGTGGGATTCTGTATCCTAAGGGGAACAAGCCTCTTTTGACGAGAAAATCAAGCTATTGTGTGAGCAAAAAAGAGACTACAGCAAATGTCCACGTTCAAGAGATCCACATCTTGTACATAAAAGTCCTACATGGTAGCCAAACCTGAAAATAAAACCAATCCTGACAATCGTATTGCTTATATTGGCTGTGATGATTTTTTATTATTTTAGTTTTTTATTATTGATATTTTTTTTTTAGAATTGTTCCATTTTCACACAAATTGTTGGAAAGAGTTATTGATATTTACCAGTACATCAAAGTTGTTCTGTAATATTGCACGCAATGTTATGACAGATATATATCCAAGTCTGTGATCGTTGTATTCCTTGATATGTGTATGTGCACATTGCTGTGCACTGGATGATACAAATAGGTTGTCTCATGAAGACCTTTTACCATATGTATTAATGACATCATAAGGAGGTTCTCGCTCTGGCGATCTTGGGTCCATCCAAAAACGATTATGGTACATCATAAATTTGGATGTCAGCATGTGATATTACATTTCTCCATAACTGCAGGAGAGATATAAGGCCGGTAGCATATTTTACCAACAACAACCAATGAGCTCTGGGGGTTTCTGACATCAGACCCCAATTGCTCATCTGGCTACAAATGGGTTTGCTAGGTTAAAGGGACTCTGTCACCTGAATTTGCAGGGAACAATCTTCAGCCATAGGGGCGGGGTTTTCAGGTGTTTGATTCACCCTTTCCTTACCCGCTGGCTGCATGCTGGCTGCAATATTGGATTGAAGCTCATTCTCTGTCCTCCATAGTACACGCCTGCGCAAGGCAAGATTACCTCCAAATTCAGGTGACAGAGTCCCTTTATGTTCCCATGATGAGTTCTTCTTGATGCTGCATATTTTCGCTGCTCAAAAAATATAGTGTCTTACAGTTCCTGCAAAGTGGATGAGATATATAGAAATCTCATGCCCAGTGTGCTTTTTTTCTTACACTGAGTAAACTGACCTACAACATGTCAATTTCTCTTATAATAAATTTGTGTTTTATTTCTGGATCTTCCCCATACAATTGAATGAATGAGGAAAATCCTAAGGAAAAAGGGCATATATGCTCTAAGCACGATTAGCAGAAACGCACTAAAAATGCATGTAATCTGCACATGAATTTGTCAATAATGTTTTATCAAAGCTGAGAAACAGATAGTATCTAAAACAAAGCAGCTTTATTTAAGAAATGACCTACCAAAAGGAGAAAAAAAAGCACAGCAGAAAAAAGTGATGAAATACATGTAAAAAAAAACACACATTAAAAAACGCAATGAATAAATGCAAGTAACTTAATTTAGCTAATAGGCGCAGTCTGCGCAGAACAGCTGCAACATCAACAACTCACCAAATCCTCATTGAGGGAGCATAACTTTATGGTGAGAAAACCCTTGGAAGATTGACACCTGAGATGTCTAAAATTTCTTTTATGAGTATAAGTTCTCAGCTACTGTATCAACATACAAGTGCTTCTCAATAAATTAGAATATCAACAAAAAGTACATTTATTTCAGTTCTTCAATACAAAACGTGAATCTCATATCTATATATATAATTGTCTAAGGGGTACTTCCGTCTGTTTGTCTGTAACTAACTTCCGTAACGGAAATCCCGTGTCGCTGATTGGTCGCGGCCGGCCGGGCGCGACCAATCAGCGACAGGTTTAGTCCGGTCGCAAATTGGCCCCTCCCTACTCCCCTCCAGTCACTTCCAGTGTGTCACCCCATCCCGGACCAACTTTTTACTATTGATGCTGGCTATGCAGCCTCAATAGTAAAAAGATATAATGTTAAAAATAATTAAAAAAAAAATAAAAAAATTGTGCTATTCTCACCTTCCGATGTCCACCGATGCGCGCGATGCTGCCGCCAGCTTCCGTTCCCAGTGATGCATTGCGAAATTACCCAGATGACTTAGCGGTCTCGCGAGACCGCTAAGTCATCTGGGTAATTTCACAATGCATCACTGGGAACGGAAGCTGGCGGCAGCATCGCGCGCATCGGAACAGCTTCGGTGGACGCCGAAGGATGAGTATATAACTATTTTTTATTTTAATTTTTTTAACAGGGATATGGTGCCCACACTGCTATATACTACGTGGGCTGTGTTATATACTGCGTGGGCTGTTATATACTACGTGGCCTGTGTTATATACTGCGTGGGCTGTGCTAGATATTACGTGGGCTGTGCTATATATTATTTGGGCTGTGCTATATACTACGTGGCTGTGCTATATACTACATGGCTGTGCTATATACCACGTGGCTGTGCAATATACTATATGGCTGTGTTATATACTACGCGACTGTGTTATATACTACATGGCTGTGTTATATACAACGTGGCTGTGCTATATACTACGTGGCTGTGTTAAGCGCCACGTACATACATACATATTCTAGAATACCCAATGCGTTAGAATCGGGCCACCATCTAGTATTATGTAAAGTCATTAAAAACAGAGGGATCTATTTCAAGTGTTTCTGTTAATGTTGATAATTATGGCATAGGCTATGTTTCCATGGGGCGTATTGGCAGCGATTTGGACGTAGCAGATACCCCGCTCCTCCCCCTGTTGTACGTGCAGTGATTCCGGATGTGTTCATTTAACACATGGGGAATCACGGCATCGTATTCATAGACCGGGTTAGATCTGTCTCCGCAAGATAAATAGACATGCTGCGGTCGGTAAAGATGCACCGCATGTCCGGATACGCAGGGCCGCCGGATGTGGCCCTGCACGCATAGTGGAGACGGGATTTCATAAAATCCCTTCTGCTATGTCGTAACATCTGGACGCTGTGGATTAGACGCTGCAGCTATACGCAGCACAAACTCAAGCAATACGCCCCGTGGAAACATACCCTTGCAGCCAATGAAAACTCAAAAGTCATTATCTCAGTAAATTTGAATAATTAACAAAAAACACCTGCAAAGGCTTCCTAAGCATTTAAAAAGGTCCCTTTGTCTGTTTCAGTAGGCTCCGCAATCATGGGGAAGACTGCTGACTTGACAGATGTCCAGAAGACAGTCATTGACACACTCCACAAATAGGGTAAGCCACAAAAAGTCATTGTTAAAGAAGCTGGCTGATCACAGAGTGCTGTATCCAAACATGGATAGTTGAGTAGAAGGAGAAAGTGTGGTAGAAAAAGGTGCACAAGCAACCAGGATAACCGTAGCCTTGAAATGATTGTTAAGAAAAGGCCATTCAAAAATTTGGGGGGAGATTCACAAGGAGTGGACTGCTGCTGGAGTCATTGCTTCAAGAGCCACCACATACACAGACGTATCCAGGATATTGGCTATAAGTGTCACATTCCTTGGAGCATTTTTGTGGAGGGAAAAACTGTGGAATAAGTGTAAAAACATAAGAAATGCTGATAATGATACTGTAGTAACCATAGAAACATCTAACTAAAAGATCGAAAAACAATGAAGCATCAAACTGTAACAGCCAAAATTTGTGTCAAATTTGGCCACGACTGTATTATCACGATTACACTACTCAGGGTGTCCTAAAGATTCTGTGATGACAGCTCTGCTGCCCTACAGGATCCAGGGCTCGCTAAGCTTTGAGGGTTGTGAGTGACAGCTCTACCACTAAATCTGAGGCAGAGGTGTGAGTAGTGTGAATGACATCTCAGCCATCCTATCTGGATCTGTGGGCTCTCCTCCAGGTGTCATCTATTATGGATGATTACAAGGCTATTTGGCGCTGTGACAATTATCAGACCTTGTCTGTGTGGGGCTAATTATTATGTAAGGAGGATTATGTAGGATCCATTATTCCGTATGAAGGACTATGTGAGGCTACTATACTGCTGTAGGACTATATGGGGCCATTGTAATGTATGGAGGACTATATCAGACCATTATAATGTATGGAGGACTATGTGGGGAACATTATACTGTATGGAAGACTATATGGGCCAACTATGTGGGCCCATTCTGTATGAAGTGTGGCCCATTATTCTGTATGGAGGATTATGTAGGGGCAATTATACTGTATGGAGGACTATTTGGGGCCACTATGCTGTATGGAAGACTAAATGGGTCCATTATAACATAGTAACATAGTTATTAAGGTTGAAGGAAGACTGTAAGTCCATCTAGTTCAACCCATAGCCTAACCTAACAAGCCCAACATGTTGATCCAGAGGAAGGCAAAAAAAAACCCATGAGGAAAAGAGTAAACTCCACATTGGGGAAAAAAATGTCTTCCCGACTCCACATACGGCAATCAGACTAGTTCCCTGGATCAACGCCCTATCAAGAAATCTAGTGTATATAACCTGTAGCATTATACTTTTCAAGAAATGTACCCAGTCCCCTCTTAAATATTAGTAATTAATCACTCATTACAACATCATACGGCAGAGAGTTCCTTAGTCTCACTGCTCTTACAGTAAAGAATCCGCATATGTTATTATGCTTAACCCTTCTTTCCTCCAGACGTAGAGGATGCCCCCCTTGTCCCTGTCTCAGGTCTATGATTAAAAAGATCATCAGAAAGGTCTTTGTACTGTCCCCTCATATATTTATACATTAAAATAAGATCACCCCTTAGCCTTAGTTTTTGCAAACTAAATAGCTCCAAGTGTAATAACCTATCTTGGTATTGCAGACCCCCCAGTCCTCTAATAACCTTGGTCGCTCTTCTCTGCACCCACTCTAGTTCAGCTATGTCTTTCTTATACACCGGAGACCATAACTGTACACAGTATTCTAAGTGTGGTCGAAGTAGTGACTTGTATAGAGGTAAAATTATGTTCTCCTCATGAGCATCTATGCCTCTTTTAATGCATCCCATTATTTTATTTGCTTTTGTAGCAGCTGCCTGACCCTAGCCACTAAATGTGAGTTTGTCATCCACCCATACACCCAGGTCTTTTTCATTGACGGTTTTGCCCAGTGTTTTACAATTAGGCACATACAGTAGTTATACATCTTATTACTTCTACCCAAGTGCATGACCTTACATTTATCCCCAAGCTTCTAGTTTACATAAATCCTCTTGTAATATAAAATTTTCCTCCTCTGTATTGATTACCCTGCAGAGTTTAGTGTCATCTGCAAATATTGAAATTCTGCTCTGTATGCCCCCTACAAGGTCATTAATAAATGCTAAAAAGAAGAGGGCCCAAAACTGACCCCTGTGGTACCCCACTGTTAACCGTTAACCAGTGTGCTCCATTAATAACCACCCTTTGTTTCCTATCCCTGAGCCAGCTCTTAACCCACTTACACATATTTTCCCCTATCCCCATTATTCTCATTTTATGGATCAAGCTTTTGTGTGGCACCATATCAAAAGCTTTTGAAAAGTCCATATACACTACGTCCACTGGGTTCCCTTGGTCCAGTCCAGAACTCACCTCTTCATAGAAGCTTATCAGATTAGTCTGACAGGAACGGTCCCTAGTAAACCCATGCTGATATTGGGTCATGAGGTTATTCCTCTTCAGATACGCCAGTATAGCATCTCTTAGGCTTCTTTCACACTTGCGTCGGTACGGGGACGTCGCAAAGCATCGGCACAATGTACCGACGTATGTTGTGCAAATTCAGCACAATGTGGGCAGCGGATGCAGTTTTTCAATGCATCCACTGCCCATTCTATGTCTCGGGGAGGAGGGGGAGGAGTTCCGGTCGCGCATGCGCGGTAGGAAATGGCGGACACAACGTACGAAAAAATGTTACGTTGAATGTTTTTTCGTGACGGTCTGCCAAAACACGACGCAGCCAGTGCACGACGGAAGCGACGTATGGCCATACGTTGCGATCCGTCGGCAATACAAGTCTATAGGGAAAAAACACATCCTGCGGGCACATTTGCAGGCTGTTTTTTCCCCAAAACGACGCATTGCGACGGATTCCAAACGACGCAAGTGTGAAAGTAGTCTTAGGATACCCTCCAGGATTTTACCCACAGTAGAGGTTAAGCTTACTGGCCTATAATTTCCGAGTTCAGTTTTTGTCCCCTTTTTGAATATTGGCACATTTGCTATACGCCAGTCCTGTGGTACAGACCCTGTTATTATGGAGTCTTTAAAGATTAAAAATAATGGTCTATCAATGACTGTACTTAATTCCTGCAGTACTTGGGGGTGTATCCCATCCGGGCCCGGAGATTTGTCAATTTTAGTGATTTTTAGACACCGCCGTACTTCCTGCTGGGTTAAGCAGGTGACACTTAATGGGGAATTTTTGTTATAACTGATCATATTGTCTGCCATGGGATTTTCCTCACCTCATCCACCATTTCACCCAGACTATTTTGAAAGGGGGCCAACACTATCATTTTTTAGTTTCTTTCTATTTATGTAGTTAAATAATATCTTGGGATTATTTTTACTCTCTCTGGCAATGAGTCTCTCTGTCTCAATTTTTGCTGCCTTGATTTGCTTTTTACAGAATTTATTTAATTTTTGGCATTTATTTAATGCCTCATCACTACCTACTTCCTTTAATTCTCTAAATGCTTTATTTTTGTCACTTATTGCGCCCCTTACAGCTCTATTTAGCCATATTCGTTTACTTCTATTTCTAGTATGTTTATTCCCATACAATATATACTGTGCACAGGTCCTATCCAGGATGCTAATAAACGTCTCCCATTTTCTTTGTGTATTTTTATGTCTCAGGATATTGTCCCAGTTAATTGCACCAAGATCCTCTCTCATCCGTTGGAAATTTGCCCTCCTGAAATTTAGTGTCATTGTAACCCTTCTACTACACATCTTTTTAAAGGATACATGAAAACTTATTATTTTGTGATCACTATTTCCCAAGTGACCCCCAACCCTTATATTTGATATGCGGTCTGGCTTGTTGGTTAATATTAGGTCTAGCAGTGCCTCCTTCTTGTTGGGTCCTGAACCAGTTGTGAAAGGTAATTGTCTAGTTGTCAAAAACCGATTACCTTTGCTGGAACTGCAGGTTTCTGTTCCCCAATGTATTTCAGGGTAGTTGAAGTCCCCCATAATAATGACTTCTCCTTGAGTCGCAGCTTCATCTATTTGCTTTATGAGGATATTCTCCGTTGCTTCCATTATTTTTCCTATCAGTAATTTATTATTTTTCCAGAATGCTGTAGATAAGCCCCTGATGCCAGTGGGCTTAGCTCACCCTCATAGTAACATAGTAACATAGTTAGTAAGGCCGAAAAAAGACATTTGTCCATCCAGTTCAGCCTATATTCCATCATAATAAATCCCCAGATCTATGTCCTTCTACAGAACCTAATTGTATGATACAATATTGTTCTGCTCCAGGAAGACATCCAGGCCTCTCTTGAACCCCTCGACTGAGTTCGCCATCACCACCTCCTCAGGCAAGCAATTCCAGATTCTCACTGCCCTAACAGTAAAGAATCCTCTTCTATGTTGGTGGAAAAACCTTCTCTCCTCCAGACGCAAAGAATGCCCCCTTGTGCCCGTCACCTTCCTTGGTATAAACAGATCCTCAGCGAGATATTTGTATTGTCCCCTTATATACTTATACATGGTTATTAGATCGCCTCTCAGTCGTCTTTTTTCTAGACTACATAATCCTAATTTCGCTAATCTATCTGGGTATTGTAGTTCTCCCATCCCCTTTATTAATTTTGTTGCCCTCCTTTGTACTCTCTCTAGTTCCATTATATCCTTCCTGAGCACCGGTGCCCAAAACTGGACACAGTACTCCATGTGCGGTCTAACTAGGGATTTGTACAGAGGCAGTATAATGCTCTCATCATGTGTATCCAGACCTCTTTTAATGCACCCCATGATCCTGTTTGCCTTGGCAGCTGCTGCCTCGATTTTGGGGGTGACAGGTTCCCTTTAAACAACTGAATGAACATCCTCCAAGGCCGGTGATTACATAATTTTTGCCAGGGGTTGTAGAAAGCTGGGTCCTATGAGTACTCTCCATGAACACCTCTTATTATGGTACAGATATTTTATATTTGATAGTCTAACTCTCAAAAGGATATCAATATACTGAAAATGTAATGATGTACTAATATCATCGCCTCCATTTCCTACCTCCAGGTGCCCAAAGGATAGTGCCCTTCTTTGTTTTCAAAAAACTTGAGGAACACTTTGTCCTCTTCAGGCTTGATAACACGTCTACTTTTCGCCTAAGCCACCTTACACACAGCTCCTGCTCTGTTGTTTTTCTTGTCTGTTTGTCCATTTATGTAGCTAACTTCTTAAATGTCTTTCAAATCCTTGCTCTCTACCCTTAAATTGATCTCTCATAACGTTCAAGGTTTCCACTCTTCGCAAAAAAAGCATTTAAATTCTATCAGTCAGTAAATGCTGATATTTAATGTTTGCAATGGGCAGGCAATAGAGCTGGAGTAAGGGTGGTTTCACACTAGCGGTCGGCAGGGCTGCAGACGAAAGCCTTCTTAGTCCATGAAGCCCCGATCACTGCCGCACCTCTTCCTTCCACCCCTCCTAGATCGGCATGCACCCTGCGTACCCTACATGTTTTGTTGCGGTCGGCGCAGCGTCAAAACGATGCATCCAGAGGCATCCGCAGTGCGGCAGTGGGCAGGGCTTAAAGGAGGAAGAAGACTTTCGTCCGCAGCCCTGACAAACGCTAGTGTGAAGCTAGCCTAACAGAGGATTCAGATCTTCAGTCTCATTTACGTATCAATTGAAACGCTGATTTCTCAGTAACAGAGGAACGCATCGGCCATGTAAAGATATTGCTGGACTTGTCTTTGAAAGAGCTGCATGCATGGGGTGAAATCCTGCTGACAAATTGCCTTTATGGTGTGGGATAGAGTTAAATTCTTGAGCAAACTTGTGTCTCCTCACCTTCCCCTTCAACCACTCTGTGCCAAGAGGACCTTCCGACCAGATACAGATGGCTAGCCTTTCTATATTGTGGTGTTCTGTGAGTGGATTTTAAGAAAGATCATCAATTTTTCTCTTCTTCAGGCAGTGTTGCTGTTTATGTAAAGAGAAATATTTATTTAATCCCTAAGAACACTTTAGATACAGTATATCTATAACGGTAGGAGCATCACTATGTTCGAAGCCTTTATAGACTGCGCAAGCGCGACGCTCCTAGCATTAGATTATAGACACAGTGTCCGTATTCAAGAAAAAATGGCGCCAGGAAAGCGCAGACTGCTCTGGCGCCGAAATCTGTGTCACAATCCCACCCATATCACTTAGTTTCTACCCCCACAGTGTCCTCACGTCCCTGATTCCAGCCCATAAATGTCCCCCTGCTCCCGGAATCAGGGGGCGTGGGGACACGATCCCGCCTTCATGACGTTGCAGCAGATCATGCCACAGCCATTACTTACGCCCCCTCATTCCGGCGCATGAATGTCCCCCTGCTCCCGGAATCGGCGCCTGCACAGTTTGTGCTTTCCGACGCCATTTTCTTGAATACATACTACAGTGTGTCTTCCAGAAAATGGCGCCGGAAAGCGCGGACTGCGCATGCGCCGATTCCGGGAGCAGGGGGACATTTATGAGCTGGAATCAGGGGGCGTGGGGACATGGTGGACACGATCCCTCCCTCATGACGTTGTGTCAGTTCATGCCACAGCAATTACTTACTTAGGCCCACTGATTCCAGGGCATGAATGTCCCCCTGTTCCCAGTATCGGTGCCTGCGCAGTCCGCGCTTTCTGGCGCCATTTTCTTGGATACTGCAGTTTGTCTTCAAGAAAATGGCACCGGAAAGCAAGGACTGCGCAGACGCCGATTCAGGAAGTAGGGGGACATTTAAGGGCTGGAATCAGGGGCTGTGGGGACACGGTGGACACGATCCCGCCCTCATGACGTTACTTACATACATCTGAAGAGACACTGCTGCGCGGACTGCGCAGGCGCCAATTACTGCGTCACAATCCTGCCCTCTCATGATGTCGTGGCATTTCCGCCCACATTAATGATTTTGTTACAGATAGCAGGAGCATGTGTAAGAATATCTACACTATACAATACGTCAGCAAAGCTACCAAGTAACTTTCTAAAGAATATACAGTGGGGCAAAAAAGTATTTAGTCAGTCAGCAATAGTGCAAGTTCCACCACTTAAAAAGATGAGAGGCGTCTGTAATTTACATCATAGGCAGACCTCAACTATGGGAGACAAACTGAGAAAAAAAATACAGAAAATCACATTGTCTGTTTTTTTATCATTTTTTTTGCATTTTATGGTGGAAAATAAGTATTTGGTCAGAAACAAACAATCAAGATTTCTGGCTCTCACAGACCTGTAACTTCTTCTTTAAGAGTATCCTCTTTCCTCCACTCATTACCTGTAGTAATGGCACCTGTTTAAACTTGTTATCAGTATAAAAAGACACCTGTGCACACCCTCAAACAGTCTGACTCCAAACTCCACTATGGTGAAGACCAAAGAGCTGTCAAAGGACACCAGAAACAAAATTGTAGCCCTGCACCAGGCTGGGAAGACTGAATCTGCAATAGCCAACCAGCTTGGAGTGAAGAAATCTACTGTGGGAGCAATAATTAGAAAATGGAAGACATACAAGACCACTGATAATCTCCCTCGATCTGGGGCTCCACGCAAAATCCCACCCCGTGGGGTCAGAATGATCACAAGAACGGTGAGCAAAAATCCCAAAACCACGCGGGGGGACCTAGTGAATGAACTGCAGAGAGCTGGGACCAATGTAACAAGGCCTACCATAAGTAACACACTATGCCACCATGGACTCAGATCCTGCAGTGCCAGACGTGTCCCACTGCTTAAGCCAGTACATGTCCGGGCCCGTCTGAAGTTTGCTAGAGAGCATTTGGATGATCCAGAGGAGTTTTGGGAGAATGTCCTATGGTCTGATGAAACCAAACTGGAAATGTTTGGTAGAAACACAACTTGTCGTGTTTGGAGGAAAAAGAATACTGAGTTGCATCCATCAAACACCATACCTACTGTAAAGCATGGTGGTGGAAACATCATGCTTTGGGGCTGTTTCTCTGCAAAGGGGCCTGGACGACTGATCCGGGTACATGAAAGAATGAATGGGGCCATGTATCGTGAGATTTTGAGTGCAAACCTCCTTCCATCAGCAAGGGCATTGAAGATTAAACGTGGCTGGGTCTTTCAACATGACAATGATCCAAAGCACACCGCCAGGGCAACGAAGGAGTGGCTTCGTAAGAAGCATTTCAAGGTCCTGGAGTGGCCTAGCCAGTCTCCAGATCTCAACCCTATAGAAAACCTTTGGAGGGAGTTGAAAGTCCATGTTGCCAAGCGAAAAGCCAAAAACATCACTGCTCTAGAGGAGATCTGCATGGTGGAATGGGCCAACATACCAACAACAGTGTGTGGCAACCTTGTGAAGACTTACAGAAAACGTTTGACCTCTGTCATTGCCAACAAAGGATATATTACAAAGTATTGAGATGAAATTTTGTTTCTGACCAAATACTTATTTTCCACCATAATATGCAAATAAAATGTTAAAAAAACAGACAATGTGATTTTCTGGATTTTTTTTTCTCAGTTTGTCTCCCATAGTTGAGGTCTACCTATGATGTAAATTACAGACGCCTCTCATCTTTTTAAGTGGTGGAACTTGCACTATTGCTGACTGACTAAATACTTTTTTGCCCCACTGTATAACACACGTCTGTGCAGCAAGGCAGCCACTTTCGACTCAATACCGCCACAGTGTCTGTTGCTATCACTAATTAAAACGGGGGCGCAGCACATGACAGGATGGGGACCATATACCAATATAAATGCTCACCACCCGGGCGTAGAACGGGTTCAATAGCTAGTATAAATATAACGCTGTCTGTCGGACTACGTGCCTGGCTGTGACTAGGTGTATGCCTTTGCGTCGTTTAAATATATTTGCCAATCATCTCCCATTTAAAGGCCTAATTTCCATTGACTATTCACTGCTGAACAGTTTCTCATCATACCCCACACAGCTATGTATGCAGACAGGAGGTAGATTTGGTTGGTACACTGGATACAGACTATGAATCACTATTTCTTCCTGCTCCATGATTGCGATGTAAATGGAATTTGCATACAGAGTTCCTATAATCCCTACACGGGAATGCACATACAGGTGCATCTCACAAAATTAGAATATCATTAAAAAGTTAATTTATTTCAGTTCTTCAATACAAAATGTGAAACTCATATTATATAGAGTCATTACACAGTGATGTATTTCAAGTGTTTATTTCTGTTAATGTTGATGATTATGGCTTACAGCCAATGAAAACCCAAAAGTCATTATCTCAGTAAATTAGAATACTTTATAACACCAGCTTGAAAAATGATTCTAACATCCGAAATGTTGGTCTACTGAAATGTATGTTCAGTAAATGCACTCAATACTTGGTCGGGGCTCCTTTTGCATTAGTTACTGCATCAAATCGGCATGGCATGGAGGCGATCAGCCTGTGGCACTGCTGAGGGGTTATGGAAGCCCAGGTTGCTATGATAGCAGCCTTCAGCTCGTCTGCATTGTTGGGTCTGGTGTCTCTCATCTTCCTCTTGACAATATACCATAGATTCTCTATGGGGTTAAGGTCAGGAGAGTTTGCTGGCCAATCAAGCACAGTGATACTATTGTTGTTAAACCAGGTATTGGTACTTTTGGCAGTGTGTACAGGTGCCAAGTCCTGCTGGAGAATGAAATTTCCATCTCCAAAAAGCTTGTCGGCAGATGGAAGCATGAAGTGCTCTAAAATTTCCTGGTAGACGGCTGCGCTGACTTTGGCCTTGATAAAACCCAGTGGACCTACACCAGCAGATGACATGGCTCCCCAAACCATCCTTCACACTAGACCTTGGAAATTAAGGTTCCAGAGTCTGGAGGAAGAATGGAGAGTAGTGATAAGCGAATAGCATTATTGCTCGGGTGATCTCTTAGTATTTTGTAGTGCTCGAACATTTAGTTTTCGTCGCTATAGCGATCCGAGAAGAAACTAGAGTGGACCCTCTGGACCATGGGGAGACCTACCCCTGGGCGAGCGACCTAAGGTGGAAAACGACCCCTATACAGGGACCGCTAGGGGCAGGCCCAGAGGTCACTTACCCACGGTGAAGATACCAGAAGGGACGGCTCCAGGAAGAAGGGAAGGAGAAGGCTGGAAAAACCGGAACACTGAAAGCTGAGATGAAGAGGACGCTGAGGAACAAAAACAAAAGAACAAAGAAGGGTTAAACGACAAAGGCGGAGAGACCAGCAAACGAAAGGGGCAAAACCAAAAGAGGGCAGGAACAGAGGGAAGGCGAATCCACAGACGAAAACGGAGAGCAAGAAGCAGGGAAAACCTGGGAGAGCCAAAGGCAATAGCAGAAGAGCTAAAACAATCTGGCACCAGAGAACCGGAGAGCCTGCCTCTTATAGTAGAGGCAGGAACAGGATTGGTTAAGTGAAGACTGACCTATTGACCTCAGGAAGAGGTAACGGAGAACCTGCGCCTGCGTCCTTGAGGAAAGCTGGGGCGCCTGCGCAAAGAGAGCGCACCAGCCGAGGACCCAGGCACCGGAAGCGCAGAGGGAGCACAGGAGCGCGCAGACCCGGAAGTGGAACGCCGGGAGCGCGCTGCGACAGAGAAGGATCCGGCGCTGCGAGGAGCAGGAGCAGGACGGGCAGGGGCAGACCCGGGGACAGAGCGACGAGAGGCACGGCGCCCGGACCGAGCAACGGGGGAGCGATGATGCCGAGAAGCGGCATAGGTAACAGTCGCCTCAGCTGCATGATTTACGGTTGCTGGACAGCCTGAATACATGTGGGAATTCCCTAACAAACAGGCATTCCTCACATGTATTCAGCCTGGCTAGCAGCCATAAATCATGCAGCTGAGGCGAAGAAAACTAAATGTCCGAGCACTACAAAATACTCAGAGATCACCCGAGCAACAATGCTATTCGCTTATCACTAGTGGAGAGACACACAATCCAAGCTGCTTGAGGGATATTGTCAAGAGGAAGATGAGATCCCAGACCCAATAATGCAGATGAGCTGAAGGCTGCTATCAAAGCAACCTGGGATTCCATAACCCCTCAGCAGTACCACAGGCTGATCGCCTCCATGCCAGGCCGCATTGATGCAGTAACTGATACAAAAGGAGCCCGACCAAGTATTGAGTGCATTTACTGAACATACATTTCAGTAGGCCAACATTTCAGATTTTAAAATCATTTTTTTCAAGTTGGTGTTATAAAGTATTCTAATTTACTGAGATAATGACTTTTGGGTTTTCATTGGCTGTAAGCCATAATCAACATCAACAGAAATAAACACTTGAAATACATCACTCTGTAATGACTGTATATATGAGTTTCACTTTTTGTATTGAAGAACTGAAATAAATCAACTTTTTGATGATATTATAATTTTGTGAGATGCAGCTTTATGTCCCTGGTTACCCAGCCAATTGCATTACGGTGCTATGCTGCACATGGGGGCCGGTCTGCAGGTATCCCGCTTCTGGTCTCACGTTTACAGCATAGCCCACACTATGCTACTCTTTTCCTGTCTAGAGACCCCAAGCAATCAATTTTACACCACAAATCATCCACACTCACGGGTCTCAATATAAACTTTTCACTTTTTAGCAGCAAAACAAACAAGAGCCCACGGTAGGGAAAAATACATATCCCACATCCAGAATTTCTATCGGTTTTTAATAGATAGCATTCTACACAACGAGCAGTTTACAAGTATTTGGAATTACATTTAATCCAAATTTTTCAAAATCTGAGACCCATGGATATTATGTGCATCTGCCTGGCACCAATAATATTATGTATCAATACCTGATTGCTGTCTTTTCACATTCCTTGTCCACACTTTCCCTCTTCTTTACTTTCCCTTGACTTCCAGTATTTTACATTATTAATCAGTTGTGTTTCTTATTTTATTGCCTTAAAAGGAACCTGTCACCCCCCAGGCATTTGTAACTAAAAGAGCCACTTGTGTAGCACTAATGCTGCATTCTGACAAGGTGGCTTTTAAGTTACAAACGCCTGCACACGCTGAAATAAACACTTATAAAATGTGCCCCCACATACCCTGAAATTGTCCCGGGGGCGAGACTTTCCCCCCTAATCAGATGCAGCACAGCCGTCACTCCGGGCCTGTGCGCGTCGGGCGCTGCCTCCTCTTGCTGCATTATCATCCCAGCGCCTGCGCTGTAAGTACGAAGGGCAGTGCAACTGCGCATGCCAAGAAAAAAAACTTACAGTACAAGTCATTCTCCACAAAACAAGTCATCACATGGCCATATTAATGGAAAAATTAAAAAGTTATGGCTCTGGGAAGAAGGGGAGCAAAAAACAAAAACGAAAATACCGCCGGTAATTAAGTGGTTAAAAGAATTAAAGGGAATCTGTCACCAGGTTTTCACTATCTCATTGAGAGCAGCCTGAGGTAGCGGCAGAGACCCTGATTCCAGCATTATGTCTCTAACTGGCTGCAGATATGATAAGGCTATGTTCACATGTTCAGTATTTGGTTAGTATTTTACCTCAGTATTTGTGAGCCAAAACCAGGAGAGGAACAATCAGACAAAACGTATAATAGAAACATATGCACCACTGCTGTATTATCACCCTCTCCTTGTATAGCCTTACAAATACTGAGGTAAAATAATGACCAAATACTGAACATGCGACCGTGACCTTAAACAGTAAAAACCATAAATGCAAAAAAAAAAAAAGGAAAAGAAAAATCTCAATGTGAGAACTTGGGATTTGTTTCACCAACTCCCCTCACGTGCACTAATGTTCCCATTTTCCAGAACATTGTAAGGTGAAAGGAACGATGTCACTCAATTCTACAGCTCATCAAACACAGACGGCTGTCTAAGGACGGATATAAACGTCAAGAATCTGCGCTTTGTTCTCTGCACATCCTCGATGTGTGGTGAGAAGCGAGACGTGAAGGGGGAAGGAAAACACCTGTGTGACCCCACGGTACAGGACACCCCCTCGGCACTAGACTGACGCGTGGGCGGAAACTCGTGGCAGCCATTTTGTTGGAGCCCTTATTTACAGACAGTAGTGAAGAGCCGGGTTGTGAGTGACGTATCTTCTGCCCGTCACTTCAGTTCCTTCCCGCAGGCCCAGGAGTGACTCCAGATAGGAGTTCGGTGCCGGTGGCGGCTGTTCTGGCAGGAATATGGCGTCCGATATGGGGCTGAAATCCACAGTGTGGCAAAGTGAGTATATGGGCCGTGTCCTGAGCACGGAGACACCAGAAGGCGTCACTGACGCATCCCCGCATATACCGCTAGTGTGAGGAAACGGTGACGTCAGGAAGGACCCGGCTCCCTGTGTAGTTCTGCATAGTTCTGTGTGTGAGTGCTGTGCCTGCACCTCCACCGTGATGGGCATGTGTGCAGCCAGCCCTCAGTGCTATGGGCACAGTCATGTGTGGGGGCAGCGCGGTGTACAGTGTGTGCTGTGGGGGCAGCGCGGTGTACAGTGTGTGCTGTGGGGGCAGCGCGGTGTACAGTGTGTGCTGTGGGGGCAGCGCGGTGTACAGTGTGTGCTGTGGGGGCAGCGTGGTGTACAGTGTGTGCTGTGGGCACAGTCATGTATGGGGCAGCGCGGTGTACAGTGTGTACAGTCGTGTATGGGGGCAGCGCGGTGTACAGTGTGTGCTGTGGGCACAGTCATGTATGGGGGCAGCGCGGTGTACAGTGTGTGTGTGCTGTGGGCACAGTCGTGTATGGGGGCAGAGCGGTGTACAGTGTGTGTATGGGGGCAGCGCGGTGTACAGTGTGTGTGCTGTGGGCACAGTCGTGTATGGGGGCAGCGCGGTGTACAGTGCATGCTATGGGGGCAGCTTGCTGTACAGTTTGTGCTATGGGCACAGTCATGTATGGGGGCAGCATGGTGTACAGTGCATGCTATGGGGGCAGCTTGCTGTACAGTTTGTGCTATGGGCACAGTCATGTATGGGGGCAGCATGGTGTACAGTGCGTGCTATGGGGGCAGCTTGCTGTACAGTGTGTGCTATGGGCACAGTCTTGCATGGGGCATTGCGGTGTACAGTGTGTGCTATGGGCTCCGTACAGGGGCAGCGTGGTATATAGTGTCTTCTGCGGGCTCAGTGATGTACAGCACTGTATGACACGAAGAGGGGCAGCGTGCAGTATACAGTGAGTAGGATGGGCATATCCTGTAGAGTCCTATATGACATGTACAGGGGCAGAACAGTATACATAGCAGGAATATGTTAAACTAATGGTATGGGCAGAATGGCGTGGTCATACTGATTTAATTAATACCTTTAGTGTAAAAAAAGCTGCAGTCTGGTTTCATTAAAGGGAGCCTATCAGCAGGATTGCGCACAGTAACCTACAGACGAGGCTGAAGTTGGTTTCTAAGGGTGGTTTCACACTTGCGTTTTTGTCTGCAGCGTTTTTTTTCAAAAAAACGCATGCGTTTTTTTCCCCTATATTTAACATTGAAAACGCATGCGTTTTTTGGGGGGTCAAAAAATACATTGGAGTCAATGGGGACGCATGCGTTTTTTGGTGCATGCGTTTTTTGCTGTAAAAAACGCATGTGTTTTTTTATTAAAAAACCAGAAAACACACTGATATGCCACCCCCCAACATAAAAGTGATAAAGGGAACCTAACCCTACCCCTAACCCTAAGGGATCCTACCCCTAAGGGATCCTAACCCTAACCCTAATCCCTTTATGGTTAGGGGTAGGGTTAGGGTTAGGATCCCTTAGGGGTAGGGTTAGGATCCCTTAGGGGTAGGGTTAGGGGTAGGATCCCTTTAGGGTTAGGGTTATGATCCCTAACCCTAACCCTAACTATTTCTGTTTATAGTGGGTTTTTTACTTTATTTTGATGATTGGCAGCTGTCACACATTTCTCAGCATGCGTTTAAAAAACGAAAACGCATGTAAAAACGCATGTAAACGCGTCAAAACGCCGCGTTTTTTTCACCACATGCAAAAACGCATGCGTCAAAAAAACACAGCGTTTACACGCGTTTACATGCGTTTTTTCACCATGCTTTTTTTGCGTTTTTTACCGCAAAAATGCACCCCAAAAAACGCCAATGTGAAACCAGCCTTATTCGTTCAGTTTCTTATTCGGAGCTGAAGTTGGTTTCTTATTCGTCAGTTTCTTATTCAGCAATTTTTTCTTTTCTGTTTTTTATAGGTTTAGCAACAAAAAATGATCATCACAATAATAAAACACAATGCAGCGAGTTGCCCTGATGTGAATACACTTAAAAACGGCTACAAAAACAATAAAACTGGCACAAAAATGGGCATCAAAGTGGGCACCAAAGAGCGCTGAAGAAAGGGTTAAATGCCTTTGGGCTACTGATCTAACACTGCAGTCATATAGAACAGGGAGCCCCACATCAAAACCAGTTTTTTCCAGCCTGGCCCAAATGGGTTCTGGGCATCAGAACTGGCATCAAAGTGGGCAGACAGTCAATTTTGGCCATTTGAATAAGTAGCTGATGTTTTTAAGGGGTTAAATGCCTTTGGGCCACTGATATGACACTTAAAACACACAGATAGTGATGTCCTGCATCAAACCCAGCTCCCTCCAGCCTGGCCCAAATGGGTTCTCGGCATCAGAACTGGCATCAAAGTGGGCAAACAGCCCATTTTCACAGATTTGAATAAGTAACTGATGTTTTTATGGGGTTAAATGCCTTTGGGCCACTGATACGACACTTATAATTCACAGAAAGTGATGCCCTGCATCAAACCCAGGTCCCTCCAGCCTGGCCCAAATGGGTTCTGGGCACCACATCTGGCATCAAAGTGGGCAAACGTCCCTTTTTTAAAGATATTAATAAGTAACTGATGTTTTTAAAGGGAACCTGTCACCCCGTTTTTTCAGTAGGAGATAAAAATACTGTTAAATAGGGCCTGAGCTGTGCTTTACAATAGGGTATTTTTTGTCCCCCGATTCCCTACCTATGCTGCCGAAATACCTTACAAAAGTGTCCTTTTTCGCCTGTCAATCAGGCTGGTCAGGTCAGATGGGCGTGGTCATTCTCCCCCACATCTTGCTTATGTTCCTGTTGGTGGCGTAGTGCTTCTCGCATGCGCAAGTGCCGAATGCACTGCGCAGCTGTAGAAAAAGAGCGCACTCGCCGCTATTCAGCGGCTTCTCGGTGGGCGCGGCCATGTTCCTGAGGCCGCGCGTGCGCAGATGGAGTCTCCTGCTTCCCGGGGCTTCAGGAAAATGGCCGCGGGATGCCGCGCGTGCGCAGATGGACATCGCGGTGGCCATTTTCCTGAAGCCGAGTTCATACGAGGACAACCAGCAGAGGGCGCTATATATATATATATATATATATATATATATATATATATATATATATATATATATATATATATATATATATATATATATATATATATATATATATATATATATAATATATTATATTATATTATATTATTTTTTTTTTATTATTTATTTTTTTGTGACACATGGATCCCTTCTATAGCGGTATGTTGGTATTGCGAGCCTGCAAGAAAATCTCGCAGTACGGATGCCATACGGATTACATACGGAGGATGCCATGTGCAAAATACGCTGACACACCCTGCCTAGAGGAGCTACGAACCACTATTTTGGGGACTTTTCAGCGTATTACGGACGTAATATACCGACCGTATTGTTTTACGCTGTGTGTGACGCCGGCCTAAGACCGCCTTCACACCGGCATGTCCTTTTTGTGTCCACTAAAAACCTGGGGGCCGATTCATTTAGGCTATGTGCACACGTTGCGGATTAGCCTTAGGAATTTCTGGTGCGGATTCTGCCTCTCCTGGCAGAAAACGCCGCTGTGGATTTGTCGCATTTCTTTGTGTGGATCCACAGCGTGTTTTTTGCTGCTGTTTTTACCCCTGTGGATTTCTGTAATGGAATGGGTACAAAAACGCTGCAGATTCTCAAAAAAGAAGTGACATGCTACTTCTTTTAAACTGCAGCGTTTCTGCAGCGGATTTTCCGCAAAGTGTGCACAGCTTTTTTTTTTTTTCTCATTGATTTACATTGTACTGTAAATCAATTGCGAATCTGCACCATTTCTGCACTGCAAAAAACGCTGCGGATCCGCAGAGAATCCTCAACATGTGCACATAGCCTAAGGGATTTACATCAGAATTCTGGTATAACACCTTAATTAAGTCCGTCAATGTTTTTGTGTAATCTCAAGTTGTGGGTAAAAGAAATATTATGACTTTAGCGTTTTCATGCTCCTCTCTCCAAGCTAGGACAGTGGGGGTGGAAAGCCTGCCCGGGAAATTCATGACTTATGCAGCATAACTTACCCCAAAAATGTCCTCCAGTCCCCAACAGGAGCACAGCATTTGTAAGACGTGCCTAATTCATTAAAGTGTTGCTGTATGTTACTGCAGAGGCCCCCGTTTGTTAACACTGCCATGCATAACACCGTCGTAATGAATCCGCCATATTGTTTTTGATCCTTTAGCATTTTATGTGTCTATTATTACATTCCATGAATGTCGTACGTGTTCTGTGTTTATTTTTATTTTTTTTTTTTTTGGATAGAGCACGCACCCATTAGGGTATGTGCATACATAGGAAGCTCCGCTGCGGTTTTTCCTGCGGATTTATTGCGTTTTCTACTGCGGATTCCGCTGTGGATTTACAGCTGCAGTTTTCTATTGGAGCAGATGTAAAAATGCTGCGGATTCCGCACAAAGAATTGACATGCTGCGGAAAATAAAACGCTGCGTTTCCGTTTTTTTTTTTTCCCCCGCAACATGGGCACAGCGTTTTTGGTTTCCCATAGGTTTACATTGTACTGTAAACTCATGGGAAACTGCTGCGGATCTGCAGCAAAATCTGCAATGTGTGCACATAGCCTAAAAGTCTGTAGTGGTGGTCACGTTGCTGTGGTTATTTTACATTGTCTGCAAAAAAAAAAAAAAATCGGTGACTTGTCCATTTTTGATCACTTCTGGAATAAAATTACCCTAAGGCTATGTTCATACGTGGTTTTTGTAGCATATTTTTGTGGAAATTTTAGGCTGCATTTCACAGTACCAGCAACGTCCTGAGATTTTAGAAATCTCGTGCACACAGATTGGTTTTATTTTCCTGACTGATGTAGAAATCTGCTGCATCTTTGCTATCAGCGTGTCTCCCCTTTCAGCGTTTCTTCATTGGATTTGCAGTGTTATTTCAGCCATAGGAAACAATAGGTGCAAAAATCTAATGAAGTATAATTCATGCTCTTTTTGGGGGAAAAAAATGCAGCAAAAACACGACATGTGGACATATCCTAATAAGTCTATGGGTCTGTAAAAGTGGAGCAGCACATGGCTGTCATCTGTGTGCAGTCTGTGATGCCCATTGTAATGGATGGGAGAAGCGCAGCAGAGTTGTGGTGTTTTATACAATTTACTAATGTGAAAAAAATTGAAAGACTGATGAAAATCTCATCCAAACAGTAATGTACTACATGGCTATGGCTTTACTTTCGATTAAGTCATGAATGTTTGAGTCCAGTTGTGTTTTTTTTTTTCTGGATAACAATCAAACTCAAGTTTAATATATTTGTATTTCTGTATTTTAGAGATTAAAACAGAAGTCCTGGACGACTGTAGGAAGGAGGGGGAATGGAAAGTAAGTTCCTGTGCTGGTTTGTTTTTATTTTTTCCCAAACTTGTTAGCAGAGACCTAAAAATTGCATGAAAATAAAATGTAGTTTTGGTGTGTATTTTTGGCCTGTATCTGGCTGATAATGGGGCCAAACCTAAGACTAGCAAGTCACAAAGTTGTCCTTTCTGAAATCCCAGGAACAAGGTTTAAACCCTTCACGCCGCGGCCCTTTTTCGTTTTTGTGTTTTCGCTCCCCTCCTTCCCAGAGCCATAACTTTTTTTTTATTTTTCCGTCAATATGGTCATGTGGGGGCTTATATTTTTGCGGGATGAGTTGTACTTTTGAACGACACCATTGGTTTTACCATGTCTTGCAGAAAACGGGAAAAAAAATTCCAAGTGTGGTGAAATTGCAAAAAAAAATTGCAATTCCGGGTCGTTTTTTTTTTTTTTTTCCCCTCACTAAATGCTAAAACTGACCTGCCATTATGATTCTCCAGGTCATTACAAGTTCATAGACACCAAACATGTGTAGGTTCTTTTTTATTTAAGTGGTGAAAAAAAAAAAAATAAGTTGGCATTTTTCATAATTTGGGACTGGGTGGGTATTTTTTGCTCGCCGATTTGACGTCTTGATCGCCCGTTAGTGCATTTTATAGCAATGTAGCGGCGACCAAAGTTTTAATTTTTTTTTTTTTTCTCGTTGCAATTGGTGGTTTTTTTTTTTTTATTTTAATATTGATTGGACGATTCAGAACTCGGCAAAACCAAATGTTTGTTTGATTTATTTATTTTTTTAAAGGGAACCTGTCACCCCGAAAATCGCAGGCGAGGTAAGCCCACCGGCATCAGGGGCTTATCTACAGCATTCTGTAATGCTGTAGATAAGCCCCGATGTTACCTGAAAGAGGAGAAAAAGACGTTAGATTATACTCACCCAGGGGAGGTCCCGCTGCTGGTCCGGTCGGATGGGTGTCTCTGGTCCGCTCCGGCGGCTCCTATCTTCATTCCAAGACGTCCTCTTCTGATCTTCAGCCACGGCTCCGGCGCAGGCGCACTTTGTCTGCCCTGTTGAGGGCAGAGCAAAGTACTGCAGTGCGCAGGCGCCGGAAAGGTCAGAGAGGCCCGACGCCTGCGCACTGCAGTACTTTGTTCTGCCCTCAACAGGGCAGACAAAGTGCGCCTGCGCCAGAGCCGTGGCTGAAGATCAGAAGAGGACGTCTTGGAATGAAGATGGGAGGCGCCGCAGCGGACCAGAGACACCCATCCGACCGGACCAGCAGAGGGGCCGCCCCTGGGTGAGTATAATCTAACGTCTTTTTACTCGGACTCCCATGACAGCACGACGAGAGAGGGGATCCGCCCATTAGGAACAGGAAACCTACAGATACAAAAGGGCGGTACCTCTCCCTTGCCTCAGTTGGTTTCCTGTTCCTGAGGGGACGGGTGCCTACAGACAGAAGGCCCAGGCCGGCCGGCCGATTACGGTAGCGGGGGGGTCTCCTACCTCGGCCGGTGCGGAGATCCCTGGAGACGCCACGGTGGTCCTTGCTGGACTTCACGGCAGTGGCGTTCGCAGCAGGGAGCGGAGTCCGGAGGATTTCCTGCCTCCATCAGCGTCAGCGCAGGTAAGTATTCCCATTGGTGGTGCAGCGGTATGGTGGGGCTGCGGGTGCCGGGCTCAGGCGTGTGGGTGAGCTCCCGGAGCGCTGCGCTCCATTCCCCGGCGTCCTGCACAGCTCTCAGCGCGTGCTGGAGCATTTCCGGGTGCAGTGACGTGGGGGGGGGGCGGAGTTAGCGGCCGCTTCCGGGTCGCCGGACGTCTGCGCATGCGCAGTCGTTCCAATATGGCGGCGCCCATCGCGTCTGTGTGCCGGTTTTTGACCGCAAGATCTCCTGCCCTCTGCTGTATCCTGGGCCAATAGGGACAGCGCTGGCCCATCTGCTGACCGGATCCAAGGGGTATTTATGCAGGTGGAGATGTCAGATCCCTGCTTTTGGTCGCATTTCGTCATGGAGAGTGGTGGTGAGCAGCAGCAGCTGCCAGACGAGGTACGTCAGAAGCCCAAACAGAAGGATAGAGGCGACCAGCCCAGTCGTAAGAGCTCTTCCGAACAAGGATCCAGAGCTTCGACTAAAGAGACCCCTCGGATTCCGGTATTGTACTTTGGCGCACGGGTAAGTGATCTACGTGAAAGTTCACTCTGTGACGCGGGCCCCTTTATACTTTATCATTCCAGGGGAAGAAGAGTACGGGGAAGTCTAAACATAAGGAATGTGCCCTCTGTGGAGTCCCTCTACCTGACTCTTGTTCAAAAAAATTATGTGCCCCCTGTATACAGCAGATGGTGAGGTCTACAGGAGCGGGTTGGTGGTAGTGACTTTAGGTCAGATATTAGTTATCTCCTATATTGTCCTCCCCTAGGTAGCAGAAGAGTCCGTAACTCCGGCAAATCTGAGGGAAATGATCCGGCTGGAAGTAAGGGAATCACTACGGTCCCTATCCCAAGCGGAAGGCTCAAAGCATAGGACTCTCTTGGACTCTAATTCTTCAGAGGAAGAAAGAGAGGAGAATTCCTATCTCTCCAGTCCTCTCTCCTCTTCATCAGATGAGGAGTCAGGACGATTCTGTCTACCCTTGGATAGAATCGACAAAGTCGTCAAATCAGTCAGAGGCACCATGGGTATAGAGGAACCTAAATCACAGCCCTCGAAACAGGAGATGATGTTTAGCGGACTTGATCGTAAAAAACATAGATCTTTCCCGGTAAACGAAAAGATTCAGGACTTAATCCTTAGAGAATGGAAGAAACCAGAAAAAAAGGGGGCCTTACCACCAGCGTTAAAACGCAGGTATCCCTTTGACGATCCGGTTGTGGATACATGGGATAAAGCTCCTAAACTGGACGCGGCTGTTGCAAAGGCGTCAAAAAAGGCCTCATTACCCTTTGAGGATATGGGAAACCTCAAGGATCCTCTGGACAGAAAGGCAGATATATTCCTTAAAGGTACCTGGGAGATGGCGGCTGGATCTCTCAGACCAGCCGTAGCGGCAACATGTACGGCCAGATCTTTAATGGTCTGGCTAGATCAGTTAGAGTCTCAGCTTAAGGACGGTGCATCCAGGGATACTATTCTGAAGGCTCTACCGACCATCCAGAATGCTGCAGCCTTCCTATCGGACGCATCGGTGGACTCTGTCAGAATGGCGGCCAGAGCGGCAGGACTATCCAACGCGGCTCGCAGGGCCTTGTGGCTGAAATGCTGGTCAGGTGACATTCAGTCTAGAACCAAGCTCTGCGCCATTCCGTGCGAAGGACAATATCTCTTCGGTCCAACTCTGGACGAGTTGTTGGAAAAAGCAGGGGATGACAAAAAGAAATTCCCCAGTCTATATTCATCTTACCGCCGGCCCTTCAATCGAAGGAGATTTGGTCGCGGGAAAAAACGCGGGTCCTCTCCCACTAGAGAAAGTTTCAGATGGGAAGACAGACGCGGTAGAGGTACGGGCTATATGTTTCGCTGTTCCTCAAAGGATCAGAAAAAACCGGACCAATGACTAGCGATCCCTGTGGGGGGTAGACTGTCAGCATTCTCTTCAGCTTGGCTTGACATTACAAACAGTAAATGGGTCAGAGGCATCATTACTGAAGGTCTAAAACTGGACTTCAATCACTGGCCTCGTGAAAAATTTAAATTAACCCCTTTACGTTCCTCCCCCCTTGAGCAAGCAGCCCTGGAAGCAGAGGTTATCAACTTATGTTCCAAGAACGTGCTGATTGAAATTCCGGAATCAGAAAGAGGAAGGGGATTTTATTCTCCTCTTTTTCTGATTAAGAAACCAGACGGATCTTTTAGAACGATCATTAATCTCAGATGTCTTAATGAGTTCCTGGTCAATGAATCATTTAAAATGGAAACAATCAATTCAGCAATAAAAATGTTGTTTAATCACTGTTTCATGGTAGTGGTAGATCTAAAAGATGCATACTATCATGTTCCAATACATGAACACTTCCAGAGATTCCTGAGGGTAGCTGTGTCAATGGGGGGCCAGATTCGCCATTTCCAGTTCAGAGCTCTTCCCTTCGGCTTATCAGCAGCTCCTAGGGTGTTTACAAAGTTAGTGGCCGAAGTCATGGCACACTTACGAGAGTCTGACATCCTAATTATTCCCTACTTGGATGACTTTCTTATAGTAGGGAGCTCTGAAGACCATTGCCGTTCTCAGCTAGAGACAGCCACATCCGAACTTGAGCATCTGGGGTGGATCGTAAATTACGAAAAATCTCGTTTACAGCCCCAGAAAATACAAAGATTTTTGGGACTATTGTTAAACTCAGAATCCCAACAGTGTTGTCTTCCACCCGACAAGTTGTTACATATCCAACAGGTGTCTAGGGCAATTGATAAGACATCCATGACCCTTAGACAGGCTATGTCACTATTGGGTTCTTTAACCTCTTGCATTCCCGCTGTCCGTTGGGCCCAGTTCCACACCAGACCATTACAATCCGAGGTGCTGGTTAATGATAGAATCTTACAGGGGTCCCTGCAGGATCAGATTACCTTAGGTCCAAAAGCACTCACTTCTCTTAGGTGGTGGCTAGACAGTAAAAACTTATCGGCGGGAGTTCCCTGGGTGTCACAAGTAACACGTGTGGTAACTACAGACGCTAGCCCTACGGGTTGGGGAGCACACATGGATGACATGATGGTTCAGGGTCTATGGTCCCCTCCCCTAACATCAGCCTCCTCCAACCAGAAAGAGTTAATGGCAGTAGAGCTTTCAGTGAAAAAATTCCTCATATATCTACAGGGTCATCATGTCAAGATCCTATCGGACAACCAGGTGGCGGTCGCATACATAAATCATCAGGGTGGAACTCATTCCGAGTCACTGATGAGAGTGGCGGATCGTCTGTTCCAGATAGCAGAAAATCACTTCTTATCCCTAACTGCTCTACACATAAGAGGAAAAGAAAACATCAAAGCGGACTTTCTAAGCCGCAACACCTTGAGACAAGGGGAATGGTCCCTAAACAATTACGTGTTCGATCAGATCGTCCACAAATGGGGACATCCAGAAGTAGACTTATTTGCTACCAGGGACAACCGGAAGACAACAAAATTTTGTTCCCTAAATCCCAGAGAAAATCCTCTGTCGGTAGACGCTTTTCTGATCAGATGGGATTTTCAACTGGCATATGCATTTCCTCCACTAGGCCTGATACCCTTAGTAGTCAGGAAGATAAGAGAAGATCGAGCCAGAGTTATATTGATTGCCCCATTCTGGCCCAGAAGGGCCTGGTTCACTTGGCTCAGGATCATGTCAGTGGAGGACCCCTGGGTACTTCCGGACATTCCAGATCTGCTCTACCAGGGGCCGATCAGCCATCCTCAAGTAAAGAATCTCCATTTAACGGCATGGATTTTGAAAGGGCGTTACTAAAAAGCAAAGGGTTCTCCCCGAGTCTAATTGAGACCCTTATGAAAAGTAGAAAGCAAATAACCACAACAATCTACGCTAGGACCTGGCGGAAATTTCTGGCCTCTTCTGATTTTAATTTAGAAGAGGGATTACCTATTAAACAAATCTTAGAATTTCTGCAAAAAGGCCTAGAGCTAGATCTATCCACTAGTACTCTAAGAGTACAGGTCTCGGCCCTAGGGGCTCTATTTTCATGTAACATCGCCAATAATTATTGGATCTCAAGGTTCATTAAAGCTTCTATTAGATCTAGACCCATACATAAAGATAGATCTATGCCTTGGGATCTCAACCTAGTCCTGTCAGCATTGACTAGAGAGCCGTTTGAACCATTACATTCAGCTTCAATTAAGGCCCTATCTCTTAAGACAGCCTTTCTTGTGGCAATTACATCTGCTCGTAGAGTTGGAGACATACAAGCGCTCTCCAGGCTTGCCCCTTATACAGAGTTTCTACCAGACAGAGTAATCCTCAGACCGGACCCAGCCTATTTACCGAAAGTGTCATCACGGTTTCACAGGACACAGGAGATAGTTTTACCATCCTTCCTTCCCAATCCCTCCAACCCTAAAGAAGAACTACTCCATACATTAGATGTTAGGAGATGCCTGCTAGAATACATCTCTATTACTGACACTTGGAAGAAAGATAATGCGTTGTTTTTATCTTTCCAAAACCCTAGAAAGGGACTTGGGGTATCAAAGTACACACTAGCAAAGTGGATTAGGGAGGCTATCTCTTTGGCTTACACTGCAGGTGGGGGTCCGGCTCCGCAGAATCTGAGGGCGCATTCCACCAGGGCCATGGCTACATCCTGGGCGGAAAAGTCTGGAGTATCAATCGACCAGATATGTAAGGCGGCCACATGGTCATCCCCGTCCACCTTCTTTAAGCACTATAGGTTGGATTTGGGGGCTTCCTCTGATCTCACATTCGAGTTAAGGGTGCTACAGGCCATAGTCCCTCCCTAAGGAAGCTTACATCTCTGTAATTCTCTCGTCGTGCTGTCATGGGAGTCCGAGTAAAGCATTAAGCTACTTACTGGTAGCGGCATTTCTCGGAGGCCCATGACAGCACCCTTAGTTCCCTCCCTATTCACGTGGGGGTTGCACTCCATATAAATGTATATATTTCACAATATGATACCAGTCCCAATAGATGTCTGCTATTTTTGTATATAATCTGTATATAGTGTATATTTTTGTGTACCACTAACCGCGGTAGTCCTCTCAAGACTCTGAAATACAACTGAGGCAAGGGAGAGGTACCGCCCTTTTGTATCTGTAGGTTTCCTGTTCCTAATGGGCGGATCCCCTCTCTCGTCGTGCTGTCATGGGCCTCCGAGAAATGCCGCTACCAGTAAGTAGCTTAATGCTTTCTCCTCTTTCAGGTAACATCGGGGGCTTATCTACAGCATTACAGAATGCTGTAGATAAGCCCCTGATGACGGTGAGCTTACCTCACCCGCGATTTTTGGGGTGACAGGTTCCCTTTAATTGCTTTATTTTGAATTTGGGTGATTTGAAAAAATATATATATATCTCAGCAGCCCATGTACATGAATCTAGGCAATGTGAAAACACAGACAAATATTCAATATGAATTATACTTCTCAAAAATATTTTTTTCACAAATATTTTCAAAACATTTTTTTTCATAAAACTTACAGTAATAGATGAAATGAAGATTCTTCAGGCATAAATTGGCCAATTCATGTGTGCCCATCAACCATGGCAAGGTGATCTCCTTCTGATGGGTCCTACTCTACCATACATGCCACTTTTAGGCCACCAGCCTACAACTATGGACAAACATGTCACTCTGGGCTAAACCTACAATTTGTAGGCAGGTAGAGTTGATAAGGAAGTGGTTGATGGACACACATGAATTGGCCAATTTATGAGCTAAGAATCTTCATTTCATCTATTACTGTAAGTTTTATGAAAACAATTTTTTGAAAAAATTTGTGAAAAAAATATTTTTGAGAAGTATAATTCATCTACTATATAATTGTCTAAGGGTCACTTCCGTCTTTCTGTCTGTCTTTTTGTCACGGATATTCATTGGTCGCGGCCTCGGTCTGTCATGGAATCCAAGTCGCTGATTGGTCGTGACTGTTTTGCCGCGGCAAATCAGCGACGGGCACAGTCCGGAAGAAAATGGCCGCTCCTTCCTCCCCGCAGTCACTGCCCAGCGCCCGCATACTCCCCTCCAGTCACCGCTCACATAGGGTTAATGCCGGCGGTAACGGACCGCGTTATGCCGCGGGTAACTGACTCCGTTACCGCCACTATTAACCCTGCGTGACCAAGTTTTTACCATTTATGCGGCCTATGTAGCGTCAGTAGTAAAAAGATCTAATGTCAAAAATAATTAAAAAAAAAAAAAAATCATCATATACTCACCCTCCGGCGCCTTTCCCGCTCTTCGCGACGTTCCGTTGCTAAGGATGGTATGCGACAAGGACCTTCCATGATGTCAGTCATGTGACCGCGACGTCATCACAGGCCCTGTGCGCTTGCACGAGAAGGACCTGCCATGATGTCACGGTCATGTGACCGTTACGTCATGGCAGGTCCTTCTCGCGCAGGCGCGAAGAAGCTGCGGTACCATGGAACAGGCAGGGACAGCGTCAGGAGCAGGTGAGTATTTAATATTTACCTGTCCGCGTTCCATCCGCTGGGCGCCGCTCCGTCTTCCCGTCCTCTTGCAGTGACTGTGCAGGTCAGAGGGCGCGATGACGTATTAGTGTGCGCGCCGCCCTCTGCCTGAACAGTCAGTGCAGAGAGACGGGATGCTGAGGAGCAGCGACAAGAGGTGAGTATGTGATTTTTATTTTTTTATTTTTTTTTTTATTATTGCAGCAGCAGCATTACATGTGGCACAATGCTGTATGGAGCGTCTATGGGGCCATAACTGCATGGAGCATTAAATGGGGCATCTATGGGGCCATAACTGCATGGAGCATTATATGGGGCCATAACTGCATGGAGCATTATATGCGGCATCTATGGGGCCATAACTGCATGGAGCATTATATGGAGCATCTATGGGGCCATAACTGCACGGAGCATTATATGGAGCATCTATGGGGCCATAACTGCATGGAGCATTATATGGGGCATCTATGGGGCCATAACTGCATGGAGCATTATATGGAGCATCTATGGGGCCATAACTGCACGGAGCATTATATGGAGCATCTATGGGGCCATAACTGCATGGAGCATTATATGGAGAATCTATGGGGCCATAACTGCATGGAGCATTATATGGGGCATCTATGGGGCCATAACTGCATGGAGCATTATATGGAGCATCTATGGGGCCATAACTGCACGGAGCATTATATGGAGCATCTATGGGGCCATAACTGCATTGAGCATTATATGGGGCATCTATGGGGCCATAACTGCATGGAGCATTATATGGGACACCTATGAGGCAATAATGAACTGCATGGAGCATTATATGGGGCATCTATGGGGCCATAACTGCATGGAGCATTATATGGGGCATCTATGGGGCCATAAGTGCATGGAGCATTATACTACGTGACTGGGCAATATACTATGTGGACATGCATATTCTAGAATACCTGATGCGTTAGAATCGGGCCACCATCTAGTATTGAATATTTGTCTGTTTTCACGTGGCCTAGATCATGTACATGTGCTGCTGTTCTTTTTTATCTATATGATGTGGTTTGCAGCTTGCACGTGTTCGCATTAGGAGTGCTGGTTGTGTGTGTGTGTGTGTGTGTGTGTGTGTATATGTGTGTATGTATACATTTTCTCAAACTGTTTTGCAGCTCCATGTATTCACTGCTATATGGTCACTTCAGTTTAAGGGAATCTGAGAACTGCATGATGTAGGAACAGAGACCCTGATTCCTGCATTGTCACTTTCTGGGTTACTTGGCACTATTTAGATGCTGATCCTCATAACCCGCCCACACTCTTCAATGGCAGCTTTCTCTGTACCCTGTACAATCAGTAGTGGGGGCTGGGTTACTCAGATTAGCTGGACTGCCTTGCACCCAGTGATAATCTGCTGCTGATAAAACTGTAGTTGTATTGAAACTACAGCAAGTGAAATCCCTGGAATCGCGCTTTCTGCCCATATATTATGCTGCTTTGAGATTAATTAACTAAACGTCGCTGACCGATTCCCTTTAAAGAGATGTTCACACTTGTTTTGTGATTTCTATTTAATATGGAAACCACAAAGTGTTGCTGGGTTTGATCTTCTTTTATGGTATCCGTAGAAATACCTCTGAATACAGAGCTGTACACTAAAATCAGCCAGAATCTGTGCTGTACTCTCCCAGCAGATGTGAATGGTGCCTAACACTAGTTTGGAAGGTGCATGGACTTTGTATTATACTCTGAGTGAAACTCAATAAAGCCTATTATGTACCCGCGGTTATTGAAATTGATATTTTCCCGTTCATCCTCGCATCTGATGCCTTCTCACTCCTGTGTAGAGCCTGAAGGTACAATGTTAGCTGGCTTTATATTACAAAATGAATTTCTTGTGCGCTCATTCTTGCAGGTATTTGACACTGCAGTATAACAAACCAGGTTTGAGCATCTTTTTTGTTTATCACCCTGATGGCACAAATGGCTTATTCTCAATTTTTACTCAGATTATTAAATCTTTGAATTTTTGTTCTTCCCTTCCAGATTTTACTTCTGGACAAGTTTACCACTAAGCTGCTTACTGCGTGCTGCAAAATGACAGATCTACTCCAAGAGGGTATTACAGGTAACATAAAAGTACATGACGTTTATTGCTTTACCTTTATAATTACCGTATAAAGAATATGCTGCAATAAGTTATGTTAGATTGAACACTTCAGTTTAGTAAAGGGAATCTGTCACCAGGTATTTTCTACCTCATTTGAGGGCAGTATGATGTAGGAAAAGAGACCTGATTACAATGCTGTGTCACTTGGTTTACTGGGTGCAGCAGTAGTGATGAGGTTTTAGATGTAGCAGAGCTACACATCACAGCTTTCTGTGTACATCGTCTATTGATACTGAGCTGCTTATCACAGGAGGGGGCGTGATTAGGCCAGTGTTTGAGTGTCCTTTATTCTGGCAGTGATAATGTTCTGGTGATAAAACACTCATTGTAATGAAACGGCACACAGCCTAATAAGTGACATCACTGAAATGTGTGTCTCTGCCCCTACCTCATACTGTCCTCAAATTACATAGCAAAAACCTGCTGACCGATTCCCTATAATAAACTAGATTGTCATTCTGCTCTTACTGCTTATAAATGATCAACAATAAAAACCCTTTAGCCCTTTACCCAGATATCCAGGTTGCCTTTTGGTTTGGCATCCATGAAACAGTCCTAATGGGTTTCCCGGAGCATGGAGATGCCTTCCACGGTTGTCCCCCATCCATGATATTGGATGAGCCATTGTATCGTTAAGAAGTGTATTCATGATACATGGAAACAAGACTGTAAATGAATGTTACATTCTCACAGGTGATCAAGGCTTTCTGTTACGTATATTACAGCCACGCTCTCCCAATGTCTTCCTTTTCTCTAGTTGTAGAAGACCTCTATAAGGCAAGACAACCAGTGGAGGATTTAAAGGCTATATACTTCATATCGCCAAATGAAAAGGTTTGTAGTCGCTCCTCTTAATAATGTCGTCTCACATTGAGTTTGCCTTCCTGTGGACGCATGTCACGTAACTTACATAGCTTAGTGGGGTCTCCCCTTGTACCTGCTTTCTTGAAGTGTCCCGGTGCACACCGCATTTGAGCTTTCTGTCGGGGGTATAGAGACCCCATCTTATACCCATGCTTGGTATACAGTGACATATGTCACTCAGAGGGTTTCATTAAAAGAAAACAAATGTATACCTCATGGTATAGGTTTTACCCTTGACGGAGCATGGTAGCAAATGCCATCCTGATGGAGGCTGAAGGACCTCATTTTTGGGGGGATCTGTCTAGTAAGTGGAGCCTTATGGATATGTATCATTCAGTCTGGGCCTTCCTTTAGGTTCAGTTTGTGCAAAGTACCCCCAAGTCATATGATCAGAGTAGAACAGAAGATGAGGTGCATTTTCCGATGGTGGCCGCATACCCCGGTAAGGAGCGGCGATCTCCTCCCCCATCATCGCTTATATCCTCCAATCAGGAGCAGATTTCAGTTGATCGGGGTTGGACCTTCACCAATCTCCATTAATGATATCATTAGTCCCAGACTAAATGACATTTCTATTTTAAACCAATAGTAATTTCTCAATCTGTGTGGTCCGGCTTGGTGCAGAGTAAACGTTCTTAATACCCTTCCTTTCTCTGGCTTATTTCAGTCTGTAGACTGCATCGTGGCGGACTTGAAGTCCAAATCTTCTTGCAAGTATAAATCTGCCTACATCTACTTCAGTGATGGTGAGTATAGTCGGCAATATTTTATTAATGGGTAAATTGACTTCTACCTGTATATTTCATAAAGGACCCAAGGGTATTGTTTCTCTTTGTGGAGAGTGACATGTTAAGCATGCCGAGATGAGTAGACTTTCAAGCCGCAATGCTCTTCTGGGAAATATTCAAATTGTCTCTTCAGAGAGAAGAGGACTAGAACTCTAGCGCCACCTATAGGAAGTAGCAATCCTAACAGTCAATGTCGACCATTATATACCTTGTCACATGACTTAGGATAAAAGCCAAAACCAGAATCTCAATTTGCAGACACATTGTTTCGTGGTACTGCCCCTCATCAATGCAAAGTGTGAGATCTGGTTTGGCTGTGAGAGGCATCATTTTTTTTTTCCTTCTTTTAGTGTTCATTTTGCCTCCTAAACAATTAGAATTAAAAGCAATCAAAGAACATTATTTTCCCCAAAAAATATTCTGGTCATCGTGCAAAAATAAAGTTGCTGTCAGAATATGGCATTACAATAAACATTATTTAACCCCTTCCTGACATGCGCTGTACTGCTCTGCGGGAATTGCATACCCTCAAACTGCAGTACTAGTGCGGCGGCATGGTCTCGCGGTGAGGGCTGGGGCGATTGCATACGGGTGACAGCTGACACCCCGCAGCAGTGCCCATGATCGGTGCTAGTGCGATCGTGGGCTTTTAACCCCTCTGATGCCGCTGTCAGTAGTTACAGCGACATAGAGAACAATCGCGCAGGGAGGGGGCTCCCTGCGCTCTCCCACCAGAACAGCGCAATGCGATCATGTTCCGGTGGTCAACATGGAGACCCCGGATCCAAAATGGCCGCAGGGTCCTTCCGGGTCCTTCAGTGAGGTGGCTTGTCAGTGCCTGCTAGGAGCAGGCGCCAGCAAGCCTCCAGTCAGATCGCTGATCTGACACCATGCTATTCAAAGTGTCAGATCAGCGATCTGACTTTACATATTAATGTCCCACCCTGGGACAATGTTATAAAGTAAAAAAAATAAAATAGAATGTATAAAAATATTTAAAAAAACAAAAAAAAAAACCAAATAAAGAAAAAAAAAAATCTTTTTCCAATTGTGTAAAAGCGCCAAAACGTAAAAAAAGATATAAATGAAGTATCACTGTAATTGTACTGACCCAAAGAATAAAACTGCCTTATCAATATAAGTATATTATCAGTATAAACGCTCCCTCCACCCCCAAAGAAATTCAGGAATTGCTGGTTTTTGTTCATTCAGCCTCCCAAAAATTGGAATAAAAAGCGATCAAAAACTGTCATGTGCCCCGAAAATGGTAGCAATAAAAACGTCAACTCGTCCCGCAAAAAACAAGACCTCAATTTACTCTGTGGGCCAAAATATGGATAAATTATAGCTCTCAAAATGTGGTGATGCAAAAACTATTTTTGCAATAAAAAAATGTCTTTTAGTGTGTGACAACTGCCAATCATAAAAACCCGCTATAAATGGTAAATCAAACCCCCCTTTATAATCCCCTTAGTGAAAAATAATAAAATAAAAATGTATTTATTTCCATTTTCCTATTAGGGTTGGGGATGGGGCTAGAGTTGGGGTTAGGGTTTGGATTACGTTTACTGTTGGAATTAGGGTTAGGGGTGTGTCAGTGTTAGGGGTGTGGTGTGGTTGGGATTAGGGTTAGGGGCGTGTCAGTGTTAGGGGTGTGGTGTGGTTGGGATTAGGGTTAGGGGTGTGTTCGGGTTAGGGGTGTGTTGTGGTTGGGATTAGGATTAGGGGTGTGGTTGGGATTAGGGGTGTTAGATTTGGGGGTGGGTTTCCACTGTTTTGGCACATCAGGGGCTCTCCAAACGTGACATGGCGTCCAATCTCAATTCCAACCAATTATGTGTTGAAACAGTCCTTCCGAGCTCTCCCATGCACTCAAACAGTGGTTTACCCCCACATATGGAGTATCAGCGTACTCACGAGAAATTGGACCCCAAAAGTTGTTGTCCAATTAGTCCTGTTACCCTTGTAAAAATAAATATTTGGGAGCTAAGAAATCATTTTTGTGGAGAAAAAAATAAGTGTTTTATTTTCACGGCTCTGTGTTATAAACTTTAGTGAAACACTTGGGGGTTCAAAGTTATCACAACACATCTTAGATAATTGCTTGGAGGGTCTATTTTCCTATTTGGGGTCACTTGTGGGGGATTTCTACTGTTTAGGTACATCAGGGGCTCTGCAAACGCAACGTGATGCCCACAGACCATTCCATCAAAGTCTGCATTCCAAAACAGTGCTCCTTCCCTTCCGAGCTTTGACATGCGCCCAAACGGTGGTTCCCCCCCCCACATATGGGGTATCGGTGTACTCAGAACAAATTGCAGAACAACATTTGGGGTCCAATTTCTCTGGATACCCTTGGGAAAATAAAACATTTGCTGGCTAAAAGATCATTTCTCAGTCGCCCATGACAGCACTACCAGAGAGAGAGGGAATCCGCCCTTCAGGACAGGAAACCTACAGGATAAAAAGGGCGGTACCTCTCTCCTGCGTCAGTTTGGTTTCCTGTCCTGACAGGGAACCCTCTAGGATGGTACCTGAGATCCGGAGCCAACCAGTCGACCTATGACGGCGGGGAGGCCCCTGTCACGGCTGGCGGGGTGTCCGACGCCGCCACTGCTGGGTCCGATGGGGCTGCAGAGTGCGCGGAGGGAAGCGCGGCCGCCTCCCCGGATTGGGGTAGGGGCTTCGGGGACCCGGTGTGCCTCGGCGGCCAAGGCACTTCCTGATTCGGAGCAGTGGCATGGTGTGTGTAAGGACACCAAGATGGCCGCCGCACCGGATATAGAAAACACTACTTCCGGGTCCCGGGCAGAGCGCGCAGGCTCAGTGATCCAAGGGGGATCAGCGCTTTCCTGGAACGCAGCCCTGGAGGAGGGGGTGAATCGGCACCAAATATAGTATTTAAACACCGCTGTGGAATTGCTCTTTGCTGCATGCAGTCCTAATAATGGAGGACAGCGACCAGCAGCTCCAGCAGGCGCAGCCCTTACAACAGCAGCAGCAGCCACCGCATCAGCAGCAGCAGCAACGTCAGCGTCCCCACCAGCGCAAGCCAGATGACCAAAAGAAAAGGTCCTCTACAGGCACCCGCAGTACCCGCTCCAGCAGCCATTCCACGCCGTGGAGTAAAGCCAATATGCCTAACCAGCCGACACCACAGACTACGGATCTGATACAGGATCCTATACCTCCTCCAGAACCGGTACCTGTGGCTGCGCAAGATGGGTGAGTGATCTTCGTGAAAGTTCACCAAATAATTGGGGTCCCCCTTTCCGTTTGTTTTTAGGCAAGAAAAAAAACGGAGAAAACTAAGAATAGAGTCTGCCCCTTATGCAGTGAACCCCTGTTGCAAAACTGGGATAAGAAATTGTGTGGCTCCTGTATAGGACAAGTCCTTTGTGAAGAAACCCCTAGTTTCGCCTCTGAATTGCGACCTGTAATAAGATCAGAGGTGGAAACAGCATTTAAATCTCTTAAAGGGGAAGGGGTCAAGGAAAAAACACCTGTGCCCTATTCTCACTCCGATTCTTCTAGTTCTGAGGGGGACGCTTCAGACAGACAGGGTTCCTCCTCCTCCTCGGATTCTGAGAGCGGAGGCCGCCACTACTTCCCATTAGACGAAGTAGATGCCCTTGTAAAGGCCATAAGATCAACCATGGGGGTTGTAGATCCATGTCCTGACAAAACAGTACAGGACATTATGTTTGGGGGCCTAGGACAGAAAAGGCGCAGAGTCTTTCCACTTAACGAGAATGTTCAAGCATTAATTAAGAAAGAGTGGGAGAAACCAGAAAGGAAAAATTCATCCGTGCCCTCCCTTAAAAGAAAATATCCCTTCGAGGAAGAGGCTTCTACGTCATGGGACAAGGCACCAAAACTTGACGTAGCAGTAGCCAAAGCGTCAAAAAAATTTGCATTGCCCTTTGAGGACATGGGAACTCTGAAGGATCCCCTCGATAAAAGAGCTGATACTTTCCTTAAAGGGGCCTGGGAATCGGCAGGGGGGTGTCTAAGGCCTGCAATAGCAGCCGCATGTACTTCCAGATCTTTAATGATTTGGATAGATAACTTGGAAAAGCAACTAAAAGACGGCGTATCTAGACATAAAATGATTGAATCAATTCCCATGATTAGAGGGGCGGCAGCCTTTTTGGCAGATTCATCAGCCGATAAAATCGGCAGCCTTGTCCAATGCAGCTCGTAGGACGCTGTGGTTAAAAAGCTGGCCGGGCGACCTACAGACCAAACAAAAACTCTGTTCAATTCCATGTGAGGGGAAATTCTTATTTGGGGAAACCCTAGATGACATCTTACAAAAAGCGGGGGATAAGAAGAAGGGGTTCCCTAACCTAGCCGCACCATTTGTTAGACGGCCCTTTCGGAGTAGGAAGTTTTTTCGGAGACGTCCCCCAAGGGAACAGAACAGATCGGATGATGGGAGAAGGAAGGATAGGGGCTTCCTCTTTGGTAATTCCCCAAGAGATAAAAAACCCCCTAAGTGACACCTTCCCCAGGGTGGGAGGGAGATTGTCTCAATACCTTCCGGCCTGGGAAAAAATTTCAACCAATACTTGGATTTTAGATCTGATAAAGATGGGACTTCAAATAAACTTCACCTCCCTTCCTCCCCAAAACTATGTGGTCACCCCACTAAAACCCTCACCTCAGCAACAGGCCTTGGAACAAGAAATTTCAAAGCTCATAATGAAAGATGTGATCCAAGAAGTTCCCCTACTGGAAAGAGGCAAAGAGTTCTTTTCCCCACTATTTTTGGTCCCAAAACCGGATGGTTCTTTCCGCACAATAATCAATTTACGGAAACTAAACAGTTATGTAAAAAATCAATCCTTCAAAATGGAATCAATAAAATCAACAATAAAAAACCTGTTTCCGAATTGCTTCATGATAGTGTTGGATCTCAGCGACGCGTACTATCATGTCCCCATCCACAAAAATGCCCAGAAATACCTCAGACTAGCGGTAGTCATGGGAGGAGAAATAAAACAATACCAGTACAAGGCCCTTCCATTTGGCATCTCGGTAGCGCCTCGTATATTTACCAAATTGGTAGCGGAAATGATGGCCCACATAAGAGAAAAAGACATTCTAATAATACCGTATCTGGACGACTTCCTAATTGTCAGCAATTCAGCCCAACATTGTCGCCAACAATGCGACAGAGTGATAAAAATCCTAACAGAGTTAGGTTGGCTCCTAAATCTCCAAAAGTCAAAACTAGAACCGACCAGGGTTCAAGAGTTTTTGGGCCTCACTTTGGACTCGATAACACAGGAATGTCATCTTCCAGACCAGAAAAAACAGAAAATATCAAATCTTGTGTCCAGAGCTTGTTCAAACCCTCATATGACCCTGAGAGGGGCGATGTCACTGCTGGGGTCCCTTTCTGCTTGTCTCCCGGCAATACAGTGGGCACAAATTCACACGAGGGATCTCCAGTGGGATATTCTGAGGAATCAGGTTACACTGGGGGGACACCTAGAAGGAAACATGTCTCTAAATTCAAACACTATTCGTTCCCTAGCCTGGTGGTTAGATCCCAACAACCTATCAAAGGGGGTTCCATGGGTAATAGACACATCTCGGATAGTTACCACGGATGCCAGTCCCACGGGGTGGGGAGCTCACCTGGACGACAGTATCACTCAGGGGGTCTGGACAGATCAAGAATACGAGGTATCTTCAAATCAAAAAGAACTTTGGGCAGTGAGTCACGCTCTATCATATTTTCTTCCCAGCCTACAGGGGCATCATGTCCGGGTTTTTTCGGACAATCAGGTAGTGGTAGCCTACCTGAACCATCAGGGGGGAACCAGATCCCAAGCCCTAATGAAGGCTACCTTCCAGATCTTCATCTTAGCAGAAGACAACTTCCTATCCCTCTCTGCGCTGCATATAAAGGGGGTAGAGAACCAAAAAGCAGACTTCTTAAGCCGTACCCGGTTAAAACAGGGGGAATGGGCACTAAACCAAAGCGTCTTCGATCGGATCACCAAAATCTGGGGGGTTCCTGTAATAGATCTCTTTGCCAGTGCAGAAAACAGGAAAGTAAGGGAATTCTGTTCTCTGAACCCCAAAGGGGGCCCTCGGGCTCTGGATGCATTTACGATCCCATGGACTCAGGGTCTAGCATACGCGTTTCCTCCTCACATTCTTATTCCGGCTGTTCTGCGGAAAATCAGGCAGGACAGAGCGAGAATCATCCTAATAGCCCCCTTCTGGCCCAAAAGGGCCTGGTTTTCCTGGCTGAGAATTCTATCTGTCTCCGGTCCCTGGGTTCTCCCGGATCTTCCGGATCTCTTATACCAGGGACCGGTGTTCCACCCTCAGTCAGCAAACCTCCACTTGACAGCGTGGAACTTGAAAGGTCACTACTAAGGGCAAGGGGCTTTTCAGATAATTTAGTGTCTACACTATTAAAAAGTAGAAAATCAGTAACAACTAAAATCTACGGTAAGACCTGGAAAAAGTTTTTGTCCACCTCTGGGGTAAAATTACAAGACTGGGTCCAAGTGGTCAAAATATTAGAATTTCTGCAAAAAGGCTTAGATATGGGCCTCTCGGTGAGCACCTTAAAAGTGCAAATAGCGGCCTTAGGTGCATTATACAGTGAGAGTATTCCCTCTAACCCATGGTTAACAAGGTTTATTAAAGCTGTGATACGGTCTAAACCTTTAAAAATCAGAAGCCTTCCGACCTGGGACTTAAATTTAGTCTTATCAGCTCTGACAGAACCTCCATTCGAGCCCATAGATTCATTACCACTTAAAATCTTATCTTTCAAAACGGCCCTTCTCACAGCTTTGACATCTGCCCGTAGAATTAGTGACCTCCAGGCTCTATCTGCGAACCCTCCATTCACACAAATCATGGATGATAGGGTAATACTAAAAACAGATCCCGCTTATCTACCCAAGGTTGCTTCCAATTTCCACAGGTCCCAAGAAATAATCCTTCCCTCCTTTTGTCCAAACCCTAAAAATAAAAAAGAGGAAAAGTTCCACACTTTAGATGTGAGAAGGTGTTTAATACACTACTTAGAATCCTCCCGACAGTATAGGAAGGAAGGGTCTCTCTTTATCTGTTTTCAGGGACCTAGGAAAGGACTCAAAGCCTCCAAAAGCACTATAGCTCGCTGGGTAACTGATGCGATAGCCTTGGCATACTCGTCCACGGGAAACGCAGTTCCTGAAGGGCTCAAGGCGCATTCTACAAGAGCCATGGCGACCTCCTGGGCCGAAAGGTCGGAGGTACCAATAGACAAAATCTGCAAGGCGGCCACCTGGTCATCACCTTCAACCTTCTTTAGGCACTACCGCTTAGACCTGGCCTCTTCGTCTGACTTAGCCTTCGGAAGAAGGGTCTTGCAGGCTGTGGTCCCTCCCTAAAGCAATGATCTCTGTAATTCTCTCTGGTAGTGCTCTCATGGGCGACTGAGAATACGGTAGTTACTTACCGATAACGGTATTTCTCAGAGCCCATGACAGCACCTGCTTATTCCCACCCTATCACGTGTGCGGTGAGCACCTTATTATATGAAATGTGTGTTTCTAATTTAGACACGGTGTAATCCTGATAAGTATTTTGTTAAAATTGTATATTTTCCTGTTGTCACTAACCTGGAGGACCTCTGATGCTATGTAAACCAAACTGACGCAGGAGAGAGGTACCGCCCTTTTTATCCTGTAGGTTTCCTGTCCTGAAGGGCGGATTCCCTCTCTCTCTGGTAGTGCTGTCATGGGCTCTGAGAAATACCGTTATCGGTAAGTAACTACTGTATTTTGTGGGAAAAAAAATGATTTTTTAATTTTTACGGCTCTACATTATAAACTTTAGAAACAATTGGGATTTCCAAGTGCTCACCACACATCTAGATAAGTTCCTTGGGTGGTTTAGTTTCCAAAATGGCATCACTTGTGGTGGGTTTCCACTGTTTAGGCACATCAGGGGCTCTCTAAACGCAACATGGTGTCCAATCTCAATTACAGCAAATTTTGCATTGAAAAGTCAAACGGCACTCCTTCCCTTCCGAGCTCTGCCATGCACCCAAACAGTGGTTTACCCCCACATATGGGGTATCGGCGTACTCAGGACAAATTGGACAACAACTTTGGGGTCCAAATTTTTGGGCTGAAAGTGCCCCTCTCTGCTTATACTCGAGTCAAGGTGGGTGGCAGGGTCGGCGGGTGAGGGCGCTGAGGCATACTTGCCTGCTTCCAGCGATCCTGGCGCTCCCCGCCTGTCCCACGGTCTTCGGTGCTGCAGCTCTTCCCCTGTTCAGCGGTCACGTGGGACCGCTCATTAGAGAAATGAATATGCGGCTCCACCTCCCATAGGGGTGGAGCCACATATTCATTTCTCTAATCAGCGGTAATGGTGACCGCTGATAGAGGAAGAAGCTGCGGCACCGAAGACAGCTGTACGGAGGAAGGAGCCGGACGCCGGGACCAGGTAAGTATGTAATATTCACCTGTCCCCGTTCCAGCCGCCGGGTGTCGCTCCATCTTCCCAGCGCCGCTCCACCTTCCCGGCGTCTCTCCGCTCTGACTGTGCAGGTCAGAGGGCGCGATGACGCATATAGTGTGCGCGGCACCCTCTGCCTGATCAGTCAGTGCGGAGAGATGCCGGGACCGGACGCCGGGAGCTGCAAGCAAGAAAGGTGAGTATGTCATTTTTTTTTTTATCATTGCAGCAGCAGCAATGGCACAGCTTTATGTGGAGCATCTATGGGGAAATAATGAACGGTGCAGAGCACTATATGGCACAGCTATGGGGCAATAATGAACAGTGCAGAGCACTATATGGCACAGCTATGGGACAATAATGAACGGTGCAGAGCACTATATGGCACAGCTATGGGACAATAATGAACGGTGCAGAGCACTATATGGCACAGCTATGGGGCAATAATGAACAGTGCAAAGCACTATATGGCACAGCTATGGGGCAATAATGAACAGTGCAGAGCACTATATGGCACAGCTATGGGGAAATAATGAACGGTGCAGAGCACTATATGGCACAGCTATGGGGAAATAATGATCTATTTTTATTTTTGAAATTCACCGGTAAATGCTGCATTTCCACCCTAGGCTTATACTCGAGTCAATAAGTTTTCCCAGTTTTTTGTGGCAAAATTAGGGGGGTCGGCTTATGCTCGGGTCGGCTTATACTCGAGTATATACGGTATTAACTATTCTGTATGATATGACTCTCTAAGGGCATAAAAACTAAAAGTTTGGAGAAAATGTTGAAAATTTCGCAATTTTCAAATTTCCTTTTTTTTCACAAATACACGCAAGTCATATCGAAGAAATGTTGTCACTATCATAATGTACAATATGTCATGAGAAAATTATCTCAAAATTACCAGGATCTGATGAAGCGTAATATACATTTCACAAAAATATTTTTTCATAAAAAATGTTAAAAAAAATTTTTTTTCATAAAACTTACAGTTAAAATGGAGATTCTTAGCGCATAAATTGGCCAATTCATGTGTGCCCATCAACCACGGCAAGGTGATCTCCCCCTGATGAGTCCTACTCTACTGTACATGCCACTCTTGGGCCACCAGCCTACAACTTCGGACAAACCTGTCACTCTGGGCTAAACCTACAATTTATGGGCAGGTAGCGTTGATTACCGCCACCTGCAAGGTCAATGGGTTAAGGTCAAAAAAATATTTTTGTGAAATGTATATTTGTCTGTGTTTTCTCATGGCCGATTCATGTACATGTGCTGCTGTGGTCTTTTTTATCTGAGTGTTGCAGTTTGCAGCTTGCACGTGTTCACATTGGGAGTGCTGATTTGTTTTTTTTTCCTCTACTTGTATGGATGTGACAACATCCAGACTTATCTTGCACTCCCACCATTGACCTTTTTGTGAAATGTATATTTGTCTGAGTTTTCACACGGCCGATTCATGTACATGTGCTGCTGTGGTTATATATATATATATATATATATATATATATATATATATATCTCTCTCGCTGCACTTGCAGAATAAAGATACCATGTCACTTATGTAAGTGGTAAAAAAAAGATACACCAGAATTGGTGTTTTTCCGATATACAAAAATTGAAAAAAGTTCAATGGAGAAAATAAGCTATTGATCTCGGTATGATTATGTCGATTCCAAATTGATGTGTTTTACTGCTTTCATAGTTGCCACTTGTAGTTTTATAGAAATAACTGAGCCTACATTTCGGTCCACTTTGGACCTTGTTTACAACCAATAAAATATAAATAAATGCATGATAATTACAAAACTAGCAAAAGAAAATTACATTTATATTCATGTGTATATATATATATATATATATATATATATATATTCATGAATATAAATGTAATTTTCTTTTGCTAGTTTTGTAATTATCATGCATTTATTTATATTTTATTGGTTGTAAACAAGGTCCAAAGTGGACCGAAATGTAGGCTCAGTTATTTCTATAAAACTACAAGTGGCAACTATGAAAGCAGTAAAACACATCAATTTGGAATCGACATAATCATACCGAGATCAATAGCTTATTTTCTCCATTGAACTTTTTTCAATTTTTGTATATCGGAAAAACACCAATTCTGGTGTATCTTTTTTTTACCACTTACATAAGTGACATGGTATCTTTATTCTGCAAGTGCAGCGAGAGATATATATATATATATATATATAACCACAGCAGCACATGTACATGAATCGGCCGTGTGAAAACTCAGACAAATATACATTTCACAAAAAGGTCAATGGTGGGAGTGCAAGATAAGTCTGGATATATATATTATAATTTTTTTTAATAATTGTAATTTTAATGAAATATTTTCATATTCAACAAAGAACAAACTTGGAAAAAGGAATAAAAATTGGCAGATTACAATGGAGACAAGTAAATCGGCTTTGTGATATAGATATTATTGTGAGAGAGATATACAAGTGCTTCTCACAAAATTAGAATATCATCAAAAAGTTAATTTATTTCAGTTCTTCAATACAAAAGTGAAACTCCTATATTATATAGAGTCATTATAAACAGTGATGTATTTCAAGTGTTTATTTCTGTTAATGTTGATGATTATGGCTTACAGCCGATGAAAACCCAAAAGTTATTATCTCAGTTAATTAGAATACTTTATAACACCAACTTGAAAAATGATTTTAACATCCGAAATGTTGGCCTACTGAAATGTATGTTCAGTAAATGCACTCAATACTTGGTCGGGCTCCTATTGCATCAATTACTGCATCAATGCGGCGTGGCATGGAGGTGATCAGCCTGTGGTACTGCTGAGGTGTTATGGAAGCTCAGGTTGCTTTGATAGCAGCCTTCAGCTCGTCTGCATTGTTGGGTCTGGTGTCTCATCTTCCTCCTGACAATACCCCATAGATTCTCTACGTGGTTAAGGTCAGACGAGTTGCTGGCCAATCCAGCACAGTGATACTGTTTGTAAACCAGGTATTGGTACTTTTGGCAGTGTGGACAGGTGCCAAGTCCTGCTGGAGAATGAAATTTCCATCTCCAAAAAGCTTGTTGGCAGAGGGAAGCATGAAGTGCTCTAAAAATCCCTGTTAGATGGCTGTGCTGCATTTATGTCTTGATAAAACACAGTGGACGTACACCAGCAGATGATATGGCTCCCCAAACCATCACTGATTGTGGAAGCTTCACACTAGGTCTTGGAAATCAAGGTCCCAGAGTCTGGAAGAAGAGTGGAGAGACAGACAATCCAAAGCTGCTTGAGGTCTAGTGTGAAGTTTCAGCGGCACCTACATCTACACCTACCTAATGCATGATGCATTACTGATGTGCCTATATGAAATTATGATTTACTGCTATACTATTGTGGGGTAAAAAAAAAAAGATAATAATCTTTGGCGATGGATGTTACTGCGCAAGCGCTGCAGCACCATTTTGATAAAGCTGATTTTTTCTTTAGCAAAATGGCGACAGCGCTTGCACAGTAGCATCTATATATGTGTATATATATATGTATGTATGTATATATGTCTGTTGCGGTATATTGGCTGATTGGTCGCGGCAGCCATGACAGGCAGCTGGCGAGACCAATCAGCGACACGGGATTTCCGTGACGGAAGTTGGCGACAGACAGAAAGACCGACAGATAGAAGTACCCCTTAGACAATTATATATATATTTTTTTTTTTAGATGGTGGCCCGATTCTAACGCATCGGGTATTCTAGAATATGCATGTCCACGTAGTATATTGCCCGCCCACATAGTATATTGCCCAGCCACGTAGTATACAGCACAGAGCCACGTAGTATATTGGCCAGTCACGTAGTATATTGCCCAGCTACGTAGTATATTGCCCAGCCAGGTTTGTCACTGGTGAAGAAATAAAAAATAAATATATACTCTCCTTTCCGAAGGCCCTTTGCTGTCCACGGCAGCTTGCGGTCCCAGGGTTGGTATCAGAGCACAGGACCTGTAATGAAGTCGCAGTCACATGACCGTGATGTCATGGCAGGTCCTTCTGCCCTACCATCTTTGCTACCGGAAACTGCAGCAGAAGATGGCGGCCGGCGGGAGCGGCTCAGCGGACTACGGATGGTGAGTATAGCAGGTTTATTTTTTTAAATTATTTTTAACATTACTTTTTTTACTATTGATGCCTCATAGGCAGCGTCAATAGTAAAAAGTTGGGGAGACAGAGTTAATAGCGGCGGTAACGGAGTGCGTTACCCGCGGCATAACGCGGTCCGTTACCGCCGGCATTAACCCTGTGTTAGTGGTGACCGCAAGGGAGTATGCGGGCGACAGGCACTGACTGCGGGGAGTAAGGAGCGGCCATTTTCTTCCGGATTGTGCCCGTCTCTGATTGGTCGCGGCAGCCATGACAGGCAGCTGGCGAGACCAATCAGCGAATGAATAACCGTGACAGACAGACAGACAGAAGGACAGACGGAAGTGACCCTTAGACAATTATATAGTAGATATAGATATAATTTTATTTATACCCCACGATAGTATAGGAATAAAGAATGAATGCATATAGACATGTATCCTGCTACAGTCCACCAGCGCCATTTTGATGAAGTTTATTTTGTTTTTCTAACCCCACAATATTATATGCAGTATGTAAAATAAGGGGCAGATCAGTGACCTGTCAGAAGCCATACACATGAATACCTAAGCGGAGCACCACATGAAGTTCACCCCCCACAGGCCGCCCGGAGCACGGCCATATCATTAACTCAAAACTGAAAATAAAGATTACACAACAACCACAAGACGGATTTCATCACCAGGTATCACTGTAATCAGTATAACGGAGCTGACCGGACACTGTGTGTAGGTTACTGAGCACAATCCTGCTGACAGGTTCCCTTTAAGTAAAAATTGTTGAGGATCTAATGATGGGTCATTATGCAAAAAACTATCTCCAGATTTGATTTGTAATATTTTGGGAAGGCATTTAATAGGTAACTCAGTGAGATGCACAGAATGATTGTATTTTCATGCAGAAATTTCTTGTCACATGTGAAAGGAGTTGTTATTCTATGTAATGTATACAATTTGTTTGGCTTTCAGCTTGTCCAGACGACCTTTTTAAAAAGCTGAAATCATGCCAGCCCAAAACGATAAAAAGATGCAAAGAGATCAATATTTCGTTCTTCCCTAAAGAGTCCCAGGTAATAACCACAAATGTGTGATTCTCACTTTAACTGTAGTAATTATTTTTTCCTTATAACGGTATTGTACGTTGTCCATTTCTTGGTCTCTGTAGGTGTTTCTGCTGAATGTCCCTGATGCCTTTCACCTGCTGTATAGTCCAGATAAGTCCGTGGATAGAGAATCTGCAGTGGCCTCCATCGCTCAGCAGATAGTAACGCTCTGTGCCACTTTGGACGAGAACCCTGGAGTGCGCTTTAAGAGGTAACTTCCCGAAAGCCTGACCTGATAACTTTATAGGAACCGCTTTCTTGTACAGTAATAAAATATATTTTTTATTCATCACAATTATACATCTGTATAGAGATCCCCTAGATAATGCTGAAGATTTGGCCAACTTGGTGGAAGAAAAACTTGTGGAGTTTTACAAGACTGATGAAAGAAATCAGTGTAAGGTAATGTGAATCTAAGTTGGACAAGTGTAGCTGTTGGACAAGCTGAATCATCAATTGCTATGTAATCGACAGAGGAAGTGTATGCACGGTTTATGGCTCATTCACACTACAGTTTTCTCATATGCATTCATCAATGAGTTCCGTCCGTGTCAGTCTTTGCCATCAGTTTGCTCAGAGTTTCATCAGTTTTTCTTGGCGTCCCGAGTGCTGTCAGATTTTTTTCATAGACTTGCATTGCTGAGCTTGAGCCGACACTCGGATCAATATTGGACAAGTCTAGATGCTTCTATGCCGACCACTCTGTCCTAGGGGAAATGTAGGACATGTGAAATACCCCGTGGACTGTCATAGGTAGAAAACCACTGGTGTGACTCGTAGGAGAAAAACTGACATCTGAATGAGCCTTTACGAATAGTGCACTGTATAAAAACCACGTATGTCTCAGCTGCGCAGGAGCCCAACGCCAGAGAGGCCACCATTGTCCCTCACGTCTCCTTCCGGCTGATGTTGGCTCTGCCTATTGCCCTGCCCATGATTAGCATGAGATTGTGCAGCCTGTAGGTATACCGAGAGAGGCTAGCAGGACCTGCACCATGGAGGATTAGCTGGCCATGAGATTGTGCAGCCTGTAGGTATACAGAGAGAGGCTTGCAGGACCTGCACCATGGAGGATTAGCTGGCCACGAGATTGTGCAGCCTGTAGGTATACAGAGAGAGGCTAGCAGGACCTGCACCATGGAGGATTAGCTGGCCATGAGATTGTGCAGCCTGTAGGTATACAGAGAGAGGCTAGCAGGACCTGCACCATGGAGGATTAGCTGGCCATGAGATTGTGCAGCCTGTAGGTATACAGAGAGGCTAGCAGGACCTGCACAATGGAGGATTAGCTGGCCATGAGATTGTGCAGCCTGTAGGTATACAGAAAGAGGCTAGCAGGACCTGCACCATGGAGGATTAGCTGGCCATGAGATTGTGCAGCCTGTAGGTATACAGAGAGAGGCTTGCAGGACCTGCACCATGGAGGATTAGCTGGCCACGAGATTGTGCAGCCTGTAGGTATACAGAGAGAGGCTAGCAGGACCTGCACCATGGAGGATTAGCTGGCCATGAGATTGTGCAGCCTGTAGGTATACAGAGAGAGGCTTGCAGGACCTGCACCATGGAGGATTAGCTGGCCATGAGATTGTGCAGCCTGTAGGTATACAGAGAGAGGCTAGCAGGACCTGCACCATGGAGGATTAGCTGGCCATGAGATTGTGCAGCCTGTAGGTATACAGAGAGGCTAGCAGGACCTGCACCATGGAGGATTAGCTGGCCATGAGATTGTGCAGCCTGTAGGTATACAGAGAGAGGCTTGCAGGACCTGCACCATGGAGGATTAGCTGGCCATGAGATTGTGCAGCCTGTAGGTATACAGAGAGAGGCTAGCAGGACCTGCACCATGGAGGATTAGCTGGCCATGAGATTGTGCAGCCTGTAGGTATACAGAGAGGCTAGCAGGACCTGCACAATGGAGGATTAGCTGGCCATGAGATTGTGCAGCCTGTAGGTATACAGAGAGAGGCTAGCAGGACCTGCACCATGGAGGATTAGCTGGCCACGAGATTGTGCAGCCTGTAGGTATACAGAGAGAGGCTAGCAGGACCTGCACAATGGAGGATTAGCTAGCCACACATTGAATATAATTCTGTACAATGTTAGGCAGAAACTTCACGTAAACCATAGTTGTCTTCATAGAGCCGCCATTGAGTTAGGCCCTTAAGGTTGACAAACATTGTGATGTGGAAAATTGGCTTTTTTTTTTTTTTTAATTTTTCTTTTCTCCTCATGCAGGAGAAGTCTCAGTCTCAATTACTTATCATAGACCGAGGATTTGATCCGGTGTCTACAGTGCTACATGAGCTGACTTTCCAAGCCATGATTTATGATGTTTTGCCTATTGAGGATGATGTTTACAAGTAAGAGCTTCACTACCATTCACCCAAGGGAGGATCCCTAAACCTAGAAATGAAAGCTATGAGTAACCTGAAGAGGATCCTGTCCACAGCGTATTAGGAATTGCTGATACCTTCCACCTCTAGCTGCAGGCACTGTGCTTTGTATTCTGTACCTTCTACTGAAAGAAGAGATGACTGGGGGCTCCTCCTGCAGCCAGACACGGTGGGAATTCTCCTACCACACCTTAAAGAACCTCTTATATGCTTTTTATTGCCTTCGGTTTATTATCGCACCTGTTGTTGTTAAGTGTGCGGACCCTTAGATATTCTGATTGCCGCATGGGGTTTCCTGTAAAGAGTGTATTTTTATTATGTTGCTGTCCTTTTTTTTTTTTTTTTTGGGGGGGGGGGGGGGAGGGGCATGCTTTGGCATAAAAGTTAGTCTTATTCTGTATTATGTATGTATTATGGTCTTTTTATGTATGATTACCCAGTAATTAACCCCTACATGACATAGGGGTTCCTGACTCATGACGTATAGGTACATCAAGGCGATCGTGCACGGCACAGGATCTGCTCTGGTTTTAAAAATATAGAGGGGACCCCACGCCATTTTTATTACCCCTTAGTGACGGAGCCAATTTGCAGCTTAATGACCGAGCCAATTTTTACAATTCTGACCACTGTTGCGTTATGAGGTTATAACTCTGGAACACTTTTTAACAGATCCCGCTGATTCTGAGACTGTTTTTTCGTGACATATCGTACTTCATGTTAGTGGTACAATTTCTTCGATATGACTTGTGTTTATTTATGAAAAAAGGAAATATGGCGAAAATTTTTAAAACTTTGCAATTTTCAAAATTTGAATTTTTATGCCCTTAAATCACAGATGTGTCACACAAAATACTTAACATTTCCCACATGTCTAATTTACATCAGCACAATTTTGGAAACAAATATTTTTTGTTAGAAAATTATAAGGGTTAAAAGTTGACATTGATTTCTCATTTTTACAACAATTTACAAAACCATTTTTAGGGACCATCTCACATTTAAAGTCACTTTGAGGGGTGCACATGACAGAAAATACCCAAAAGTGACACCATTCTAAAAACTGCACCCCTCAAAATGAACATTTACCATATATATATATACGAGAGTATAAGCCCCTCTCGGCTTATACTCAAGTCATTGTCAGCGGGGGAGCGGCGGCTGTGACATACTCACCTGCTCCTGGCGCGGTCCCTGCATGTCCGATGGTCTCCGGCAGCTTGTTCCTGTGTTCAGTGGTCACGTGGTACCGCTCATTAAAGTAATGAATATGGACGCATATTCATTACTTTAATGAGCGGTATGTGACGGCTGAACATAGGAAGATGCCGCCGGAGACATCTGACAGTGAGACTCTGCCAGGGACCGCGCCGGGAGCAGGTGAGTATATCGGGGGAAGTGATCATTCCAATATTCACCTGACCCCGTTCCACCACTGCGTGCCGGGCCGTCTTTCTCGTCCTCTGCCTGTGACTGTTCAGGTCAGAGGGCGCGATGATGTAGTTAGTGTGCGCCCTCTGCCTGAACAGTCAGAGCCCGAAGACAGATCGGCGCACAGCAGTGGAACAAGGAGAGGTGAATATCGCAAGTGCCGGGGGCCTAAGCGACGAAAGGTGAGTATGTGATTTTTTTTTTTTTTTTTAATTAATCACAGCATATGGGGCATAATCTATGGAGCATCTTATCCCCTTTCTGACATGTGACGTACTATACTGTCGAGGTGGTATTGTCCCGTATGACCACCGACGGGATAGTACGTCATCCCCGATCAGCCGCGCTCACGGGGTCAGTTGACGATCACAGCTGACATCCGGCACTATGTGCCAGGAGCGTTCACGGACTGCTCCCAGCACATTAACCCCCGAAACACTGGGATCAAACATTATCGCAGCATTCCGGCGGCATAGGGAAGCATTGCGCCCGGAGGGGGCTTCCTGCGTGCCTCCCTGAGACCCTCGGAGCAACGTGATTTGATCGCCTTCCTCCGAGGGTCTCCTACCTCCTCCTCCCTGCAGGCTTCGGATCCAAAATGGCCGCGGGGCTCCTTCCGGGTCCCGCAGGGAGGTGGCTTGGAAGCTCCAGCAAGCCTCCTGCAGTGCCTGTCAGATTGCTGATCTGACACAGTGCACTGCAAAGTGTCAGATCAGCCATCTGACATTATATAGTCATGTCCCCCCGTGACAAAGTAAACTAATAATTATTTTTTATATAATAATTTTTATCGTATAAAAGCGCCAAAACATAAAAACATATATAAATGAGGTATCACTGTAATCGTACTGACCCGAAGAATAAAACTGCTTTATCAATTTTACCAAACGTGGAACGGTATAAATGCCTCCCCCAAAAGAAATTCATGAATTGCTGGTTTTTGGTCATTATTCCTCACAAAAATCAGAATAAAAAGCAATCAAAAAAATGTCACGTGCCTGAAAATGGTACCAATAAAAACGTCAACTCGTCTCACAAAAAACAAGGCCTCACATGACTCTGTGGACCAAAATATGGAAAAATTATAGCTCTCAAAATGTGGAGCTGTCAATCATAAAAATCCGCTAAAAAAAACGCTATAAATAGTAAACCCCCCTTCATCACCCCCTTAGTTAGGGAAAAATAATAAAATAAAAAAATGTATTTCCTTTTTTTACTTTAGGGTTGGGACTAAAGTTAGGGATAGGGTTTGGATTACATTTACGGTTGGCATTAGGGTTAGGGGTGTGTCAGGATTAGGGGTGTGGTTAGGGTTATGGTTGGGATTAGGGTTGGGGGTGTGTTCGGGGTTAGGGGTGTGGTTAGGTTATGGCTAGAGTTGGGATTAGGGTTAGGGGGGTGCTTGGGTTAGGGTTTCAGTCAGAATTGGGGGGTTTCCACTGTTTAGGCACATCAGGGGCTCTCCAAACGCGACATGGCGTCCGATCTCAATTCCAGACAATTTTGCATTGAAAAGCCAAACGGCGCTCCTTCCTTTCCGAGCTCTATGCGCCCAAACAGTGGTTTACTCCCACATATGGGGTATCGGCATACTCAGGACAAATTGCACAACAACTTTTGGGGTCCAATTTCTTCTGTTACCCTTAGGAAAATAAAAAAATTGGGGGTGAAAAGATAATTTTCGTGAAAAAATATGATTTTTTTTTAATTTTACCGCTCTGCATTATAAACTTCTGTGAAGCACTTGGTGGGTCAAAGTGCTCACCACACTTCTAGATAAGTTCCTTAGGGGGTCTACTTTCCAAAATGGTGTCACTTGTGGGGGGTTTCAATGTTTAGGCACATCAGGGGCTCTCCAAACACGACATGGGGTCCTATCTCAATTCCAGTCAATTTTGCATTGAAAAGTCAAATGGCGCTCCTTCCCTACCGAGCTCTGTCATGCGCCCAAACAGTGGTTCACTCCCACATATGGGGTATCAGCGCACTCAGGACAAATTGTACAACAACCTTTTGGGTCCAATTTCTCCTGTTACCCTTGGGAAAATAAAACAAATTGGAGCTGAAGTAAATTTTTTGTGAAAAGTTAAATGTTCATTTTTATTTAAACATTCCAAAAATTCCTGTGAAACACCTGAAGGGTTAATAAACTTCTTGAATGTGGTTTTGAGCACCTTGAGGGGTGCAATTTTTAGAATGGTGTCACACTTGGGTATTTTCTATCATATAGACCCCTCACAGTGACTTCAAATGTGAAGTGGTCCCTAAAAAACAAAAAACAAAAAAACAAAATGGTGTTGTAAAAATGAGAAATTGCTGGTCAACTCTTAACCCTTAACTCCCTAACCAGCACAATTTTGGAACCAAATTTTTTTCTTTTTTTTATGTAAATTACCTGAATTGTTTTGTTTAACCCCTTTCTGACCTCGGACGGGATAGTACGTCCGAGGTCAGAAGCCCCGCTTTGATGCGGGCTCCGGTGGTGAGCCCGCACCAAAGCCGGGACATGTCAGCTGTTTTGAACAGCTGACATGTGCCCGTAATAGGCGCGAGCAGAATCGCGATCTGCCTGCGCCTATTAACTAGTTAAATGCCGCTGTCAAACGCAGACAGCGGCATTTAACTACCGCATCCGGCCGGGCGGCCGGAAATGACGTCAATCGCCGACCCCCGTCACATGATCGGAGGTCGGCGATGCTTCTCCTTTGTAACCATAGAGGTCCTTGAGACCTCTATGGTTACTGATCGCCGGTAGCTGTGAGCGCCACCCTGTGGTCGGCGCTCACAGCACACCTGCAATTCTGCTACATAGCAGCGAACAGCAGATCGCTGCTATGTAGCAGAGGCGATCGTGCTGTGCCTGCTTCTAGCCTCCCATGGAGGCTATTGAAGCATGGCAAAAGTAAAAAAAAATAAAAATAAAAAAAAGTTTAAAAAAATGTGAAAAAAATATAAAAGTTTAAATCACCCCCCCCTTTCGTCCCAATCAAAATAAATCAATTAAAAAAAATCAAATCTACACATTTGGTATCGCCGCGCTCAGAATCGCCCGATCTATCAATTAAAAAAAAGCATTAACCTAATCGCTAAACAGCGTAGCGAGAAAAAAAATTCGAAATGCCAGAATTACGTTTTTTTGGTCGCCGCGACATTGCATTAAAATGCAATAACGGGCAATCAAAAGAACATATCTGCACCAAAATGCTATCATTAACCCCTTCATGACCGGGGGATTTTTCGTTTTTCTGTGTTCGTTTTTCGCTCCCCTCCTTCCCAGAGCCATAACTTTTTTATTTTTCCGTCAATTTGGCCATGTGAGGGCTTATTTTTTGCGGGACGAGTTGTACTTTTGAACGACATCATTGGTTTTAGCATGTCGTGTACTAGAAAACGGGAAAAAAATTCCAAGTGCGGTGAAGTTGCAAAAAAAGTGCAATCCCACATTGGTTTTTTGTTTGGCTTTTTTGCTAGGTTCACTAAATGCTAAAACTAACCTGCCATTATGATTCTCCAGGTCATTACGAGTTCATAGACACCTAACATGACTAGGTTATTTTTTATCTAAGTGGTGAAAAAAAATTCCAAACTTTGCTAAAAAAAATAAAAATAAATAAATGCGCCATTTTCCGATACTCGTAGCGTCTCCATTTTTCATCATCTGGGGTCGGTTGAGGGCTTATTTTTTGCGTGCCGAGATGACATTTTTAATGATAGCATTTCGGTGCAGATACGTTCTTTTGATCACCTGTTATTGCATTTTAATGCAATGTCGCGGCGACCAAAAAAACGTAATTCTGGCGTTTCGAGTTTTCTAACCGCTACGCTGTTTTGCGATCAGGTTAATACTTTTTTTTATTTGATAGATCGGGCGATTCTGAGCGCGGCGATACCAAATATGCGTAGATTTGATTTTTTTTTTTTTATTGATTTATTTTGATTGGGGCGAAAGGGGGGTGATTTAAACTTTTATGTTTTTTTTTTATTTTTTTCACATTTTTTTTAAACTTTTTTTTTTAACTTTTGCCATGCTTCAATAGCCTCCATGAGAGGCTAGAAGCAGGCACAACCAGATCGGCTCTGCTACATAGCAGCGATCTGCTGATCGCTGCTATGTAGCAGAATTGCACGTGTGCTGTGAGCGCCGACCACAGGGTGGCGCTCACAGCGACGGGCAATCAGTAACCATAGAGGTCTCAAGGACCTCTATGGTTACCATTCACAAGCATCGCCGACCCCCGATCATGTGACGGGGGTCGGCGATGACGTCATTTCCGGCCGCCCGGCCGGAAGCGGTAGTTAAATGCCGCTGTCTGCGTTTGACAGCGGCATTTAACTAGTTAATAGGTGCGGGCAGATCGCGATTCTGCCCGCGCCTATTACGGGCACATGTCAGCTGTTCAAAACAGCTGACATGTCCCGGCTTTGGTGCGGGCTCACCGCGGAGCCCTGCATCAAAGCAGGGGAGCCGGCATCGGACGGTATGGTACGTCCGATGCCGGTAAGGTGTTAAAAACGTCATCTCGGCACGCAAAAAATAAGCCCTCAACCGACCCCCAGATCATGAAAAATGGAGACGCTACGAGTATAGGAAAATGGCGCATTTGTTATTTTTCTCCCGTTTTCTAGTACACGACATGCTAAAACCAATGATGTCGTTCAAAAGTACAACTCGTCCCGCAAAAAATAAGCCCTCACATGGCCAAATTGACGGAAAAATAAAAAAGTTATGGCTCTGGGAAGGAGGGGAGTGAAAAACGAACACGGAAAAACGAAAAATCCCAAGGTCATGAAGGGGTTAAAATTCATAGTGGTAATGTCTATAACCAAAATTAGGAAAATGTTGTCTCTGTCCAAATATTTATGAACGTAACTGTAGGTCCTCCCAAAGTCACTTCAAAATTGAATAGATCCCTTAAAAAAAATAACATTTTCCTCAGGTCTGCGATACATCAGCACCAGCTGTAAAATGCTCCTTTATTTGTTAGGATGTTAATTTTTAAATCTAAGCAGAAATTCTTCAAAGAAATTAATCAGATTTTAGTAACTAGTTTGTGTGGTGTGACTATCTGGATTATCAGCATAACATTTCTGAAAACTAAATCAAAACATGTCGACCTAAATTCGCCACCATCATAAAGCTATAATGTGTTCTGAAAAATCACAATCACTGCCATGTGTTCACACAGTCCAGAGTTATTGCGACATAATGTGACAATGGTCAGCTGTGAACAATTTGGCCTGGTCACTGAGGTGGTGATGAGCCATAACCCTGCTATACCCACCACCTTGGGCAGAGTGGAATGGAGCAAGAATCAAAGGGCACAGTGTTCAGGTTAGCGCCCCTGTGCTTCTGTGTGCTCAGGGTGTCTCCTCTCCCAGATCCTCGCCAATCAGAACTTGGCATGGCACTATGTCCTGCCAGAAGTTTTCTGTAACTAAAGGGTTTCTCACACCGATTGCTATTGTTAAATTATTTAAAATCGTCAACATAAAATGTTAGATTTTTGACAATCTATAACTAATTACTGAAAAGCATACACAACCAGGAGATCGAGTACCAGTGATATTAGATTGGCTCATAGTTCAGTTCTACAGGATCTAATTTGGCAAATTTATTAAGAAATTCTAATGTAAGAGTTACAATGCTCTACATACTGTGATTATGGTGTTTTGTTTTTTTTCTGACATGTTTTCTTCATCTTTCCCTGGCGTTTTCCAAATGGTACAAATTGTGAAATTAATTGCTTTGTTTTCTGATAGATATAAGCCAGACAGCACTGCATCTAAAGAGAAGGAAGGTCGTTTAGATGAGTCTGATGAACTATGGGCAAAGATCCGTCACAGACACATTGCTGTCGTCTTGGAGTAAGTACGATGGTATAAGCTCCTTACCTGATCTGCCGCTAAACAAAAAATATTTTGTTGCAGATATGGTTTTTTTTTTTTTCTTCCACACATGTATTACTTATTAATACCTTCGATTGGTCATCTGTTTTGGGGACATAAGAACAATGGGGTACATCTGACGCAATAAATTACGAAAGTCAGCTCCTTCCATGCGGACTTACACCCACCTGCAAACATAGAACTAAACCAATTAGCCCAGTGTCACATTAGAGGCAGACACGAGACATGCTTCTACCTTTTTGCTGCATTATTCTGATTTCTTTCTCTTGTCTATTTGGGTATGGAACCAACGGGATGGACCACCCTGTTATACCACTGTCATCGGAGAGAACAGTGCTGTAGTGGTCAAACTGTATTCTCTCTTTTCTGGTTGGAAAGACTACATTTCTGGATGTTGTACGCAATCAGCTGCCACATCGGATGGTCTTTGCCTTTTGACTCTTGCTGGCTAGCCACCCAGATTGTGGCGCGTTGAATTGAGGGCTTTGAGAACCTCAAGACAAGATCTCTTTAGGACAGCTGAGCATACTTTCCAGTCATTCCACGTTGCTGTGGCTCCTTTCAAAATTTCCTGCATTCTCCGTACTGTGACACATGTCGACACTCTTCGTCTGCCAACCCGCAGCAGTCTGCACGTCCCTCTTCCATCCAGAACCGTCTATAGGCCCCTGTGCCACTACAGCTCCTGCTTCCCCATCACAGGTCTTGGACCTGCGTGGGGGATGGGAGAGACTGTATTTTGGTCCTCTTTCAGCTGCGGCCTAGCTGACTCCTGGCAGGTTACATCCCCTTTCCATCAGCCAACAAGACTCCCTCACTCTAGCTTGTTCCACCTATTTCTTTCCCTCTAGGCACCAACATCTCTCCCCTTACAAGCCTGACAGAGGAAGTAACCTCTGTCCGACCATAAACAAGAGAGTAGACTCAGCCATTCTCCCCAACATTACAGGGCAGGTTAGGCCTGTGTGTCTGCTCAAACCATTACTAGTGGATCCCCCGGCAGCACTTGCCCCCTCATGACGCCATCTATATCTCTTCACTGTCTATTTCATGTCTGACTCCACGGAAAGCTGCACACCAGCCTTTCTGTTTTACCCACTCTGCCTTCACCTCATGCAATTGCATATGTGTGCCGGGGCAGCCAGTTGTGACCTGCGCCCTTCCCCTCCAGTGCCACTTGCTGAGAAGCCCCCTGTGGCCCGTCACAAAACCACATCTTACCCTCTTCATGAATTAAATTAGCGCAACCACCAACCCCAATTGATGGCTGCGCTATCTAAAGTGTCCCAGTCCATGGTTGCTGTCATAGACAAACGCTCAATCTCATCTGCGGTCCTTGCTACTCTGACCACTTTCTAGAGCGGCTCAGACCCACCAGTAGAGATATCTGTATGTGCTGTATCGTGCGAGCCATCCAGATGTCAGTTTGATCATTTTCCAGGGTGAGGCAGACCCATCTAGACAGATCTCTGTATAGTGCAAGCAAACCAGAAAGTCCTCTGACCACTTTTCAAAATGACTCAGAACATGAAATTGAGACCCAGTATACTTTATCAAGCAAGTGGACCAGACTGTGGAATGAGACATACGAGCTGAGACCCCTCAGTATGAGGTATCACGCGAGCGAACCAGATGGTAATCTGATCTCTTCCCAGAGAAGCAAAGCCATTAGCAGAAGTCTTTCAGTATGACTTAAGTGCAACCAAACCAGACTGTACTCTGACCACTTCCAAGAAGGACGAAGCTACACGCGAAACGCACGTTAGGGTGCTGGGCATTGTGGTTCCACTTAATATTATGGCACATGGTCTGTATCTTTGAGCTACACTTGTCAACTTACTTCTTGCTGCCCTACAGGGGTCTTTTTGCCTCTACCTTAGTGTTGGCAACTTATATCTAGCAGCATAAATGAGATGTTCTTTTGGCTCTCCTTACTTATGCCCTGTAAAATTATTCTAACATCGTTATGTACTTGTTTACTGGATGTATTGGATGTAGTAATTTATATATACATTTGTACATGCCAAATATACCCTATGTGAACCACACTGTCTTAACTGTTTTTAGGTGCTTTTTTTTACTGTTTGTCTCTCACTGTGGGTTTTTTTTTTTTTTTGCAATAAAGATTATCTTGCTAAATAAGGAAAGCATTTTTTTTTACTTGCTACTGATATATTTAAAGTGGCGGCATTAGTCTAAACTCTCTTCCAAGAAGGAGTCAGACCTACAAGTAGAGATCTCTCCGCATGGTGTAACATGCAAGCGAACCTGTTGGTCTCTGACCATTTCCACAGTGAGTCAAAATGAGAGACCTCTCAATGTGGTGTATTGCACAGGCAAGTCAGACAACATCCTGAAGTGAGTCAGACCTACCAATGGAGGCCTCTTAGTTTGGCAAGTCCAGCAAGCTTCCTAGGGTGCTTCTCCACCAGCTAGCGTTCATACCTCTGTTTGGCGGAGCCCTCAAGCAGTCCAAGTAGCCTTGCTCCAGTTTTTCTGATGGTGGAGGGTAACTTCCTTTTGGCTTCTAATTTCCCAATCTTAGCAGAGACTAGTGATGAGCGAATGTGCTCTGATAATGTCTTATTCGAGCGTGCTGAGCATCTGAGAGTGCTTGTATATTTTGTTTGCGTCCCTGTAGCTGCATTATTTGTAGCTGTTAGACAGCCTCAAGACATGTGGGGTTTGCCTAACAAATGGACAATTCCCACATGTGTTCAGCCTATCTAACAGGCGCAAATCATGCAGCCACGGGGACTCAAACATAATATATGAGCCCTCCCAGATGCTCAGATAACACCCGAGCATACTCTGATAAGACATTATCCGAGCACGTACGCTCATCACTAGCAGGAACCATTCCTCTAATTGAGGAACATGGGTGACAGCCTCACTGAGCCATTCATTTTTCCTCTGTTGATGGATGCAGAAGTGTAACACACACAGAGGCTTTCTACAGTCGTCAAGTCTTTTTTATTTTTTTTTTATTTTGGAACAGGCGTTCCCAGATGGCCCATTGTGGGGTCACCTCATATCCTCTTTTCCTGCTGACTTTCTGTATCTTGTACTTCCTCTCTCAATAGAGCCTCTTCCCTTGCGGACATGGCCTCCCTTTTTTTTGTCTTGACTGGCAGATGCATTGTTTTCCTGATGAAGCGTCCATCTTGAGTGGGCTGGCTCAGTTCTCACATTCAGCCCTAATACTATCTCAGTCTCTAAGGCTTTCTGCACTTTATCCTAACCTTTTCTTCGTAGAGTTCTGGATGTCTGGGTCAGAGAATACGAAGTGTTCACTTTCTCAATTTCTTTGCTTTGTGTTCCTCCAGAGTGGGTCCCTTTCATTTGGAGCCTGAAGCATGTCTTCTAGATATGTCTGTCTTTGCTTTGCAGTGGCGTTAGGGGAGTTCTTATGCCTGGTCATAAAGGACTCCTACCTCTAACTTGTGTTTCCTTTTGGTATGTGACATGACCCTTCTACATTTCAGGGAAATCTTCGTTTTTCCCTACCTGTGTGATTTTTTTTTTTTTTTTTTTTTTTTTTTTTTTTTCTCTTGCCCCAAATGTCTTAAGACTGCAAAATGCCTGCTAAGTCCATGGATTCTCATCCCTTTTTTTTCTGCTGTACCATAGACCAAATTTTCTCCAACCGTGACAGTGCCTCCTTCCCTGGGGCTACCACTGTTGCTTGCAAGGCAAAGGTTTTTCCTGGCAGTTAGAGATGGACTCATCTAGGTAAAAACAGGACTCCCATATGTCCAGTCCCCATCAGTGTTGTCTCCCATGTCCCTTAGTCCATACAGATCGTTTGTTTCTCCCGGTTCTTTGAAACCAGAAGACTGGAATAAAAAGGAGTCTCCCTCCGGTACTCAATTCCAAGCTCTTGAAGTCAACAGAAGTTCTCCTACTGAGCACACGTTGGTTCTCTGTCACTTCTCCAAAGTGAGGTACAATGCTGGGTGATCCAGTTTACTTCCAGTCAAGCATTTGTGAGGTAGTGACATAGGGCAGTACTCTGAGCAAACCATCCGTGTTTATTTTCCAGGAATAGGCAATTAGTCTGCTTTGCTGTCTGTCAGGAAAAAATGGCTGTTCTGTGGAGAGTGGTACTTTCAGACTGATATCCACTCTCAGGTATTGTATGTCAAACTTGGGACACCTTGGACATTGATCTGGGGATCCCGGACGTATCTCATGATTCTACCATTTGCGAGCAGTACTTTCATTTTTCGTTTCAGGTGCTCCCTGTAGCAACCAGATGTCCATTCCTTTCAGTTTGTGTTGTTTTTTTATATATATATTTTTTAAATGTCATTTATGGTAGAGCAGTTCACTCGGCTGGACACAGAGGTATAACTGGAACACTATCTCTTTAAGAAAAGGCTTGGTTTATTGTAGCAGCATAAACCAAGCTGGGAAAGTAAGCACGGCCCAAAAAACACTGTCCTTTTCCTAGCGGGGGTCAGCCCTTTCACAGGCAGCAATGTCCACGGTTCAGATTGAGCACACACCTTCCTAGAGTGTTCTCTCTCCAGGCTCCCACTGAGCATTGGAAGCTCTGGCCATTTAATCCCAGACCATGTGACTCCTCCATCATGTGATTGATCACATGATCTCGACATCACACAGGTCCTGTCAGGACACTGCAGGTGGAGATACGGTAGACCCCCTCCCACTCGCTCTATGGAGATCCACTAAAACCAGCCCAACATAACTCTCATTTCTCCTTCGCCTCATTGGGGGACACAGACCGTGGGGGCACAGACCATGGGTGTATGCTGCTACCACTAAGAGGCTGACACTAAGTGATACAAAAAAACTTAGCTCCTTCCCTGCACTATACACCCTCCTGCTGGCTCTCAGCTAACCAGTTCTGGCTTAGTGTCCTTAAGAGGCACACGGACGGGTCTGCTATTCAGACCCAAAACTCTTTATTTTATTTTTACCTTTTTTACATTTTTGATTTTCGATTTTGTTTTCCACGGACGAATGGGGCGACGGATCCTTTCAAGGTTCCGATCTCCCCGAACCATCAACAGGTGAGCACGGAGAGTGTCGCCTCTCCGTATCCTCTCCTGCGACGTGGGAAGCCAAGCCTGGGCTGATTCTTAGGGGCGTCGGGTCCCTTCAAGGGCACCGATCTCCCCGCAACCTGAACGGACAAGCACATGGAGTGTCGCCTCCACGTACCCTCTTCCCCAGCCAGGCCTAATGCCGGACAACTGGCCCTGTCCACCCGGGGACTGAACTCCGTGGATGTACAGAGGCCCCTCTCTATGGCGTCCGAGCAGCCCCCACTGTCCCACCACTGTAAAAGTGGATGGCACAAGGAGGCGGACAGTTTCTCTCCACCTCCCTAACAAATGGATGATGGATTGAGGTTTATCCCTGCACCGTCCACGCTGCAATACCTGACCTGCAGCAGAACAGCACAGTGCGCGCTTTCCTCGGCGCTGAAACCCAGTCATCCGTGGCGGCTTCATGCCAGGACGCGCACCCATGGTGAGTGGATCCAGTCAGTGGTGGGCCTCTGCAGTGGGATATTCACATGCTCACAGGCAGCCTCAGCCACTTCCCTGTGGCCCACCTCCCTGAAGTAACGCTCCGGCCTGCTGCAAAAATGTAGCCCCTGGCTTCGGCCGATTTGTAGGCCGCAGACGAATGGGGCGACGGATCCTTTCAAGGTTCCGATCTCCCCGAACCATCAACAGGCGAGCACGGAGAGTGTCGCCTCTCCGTATCCTCTCCTGCGATGTGGGATGCCAGGCCTGGGCTGATTCTTGGGGGCGACGGGTCCCTTCAAGGGCACCGATCTCTCCCGGAAGCCGCACCCGCACTATGGTGCGCTAAGGCGGCTCCGTCTGCTTTTCTGGCGCTTCTCACCTGCCACTACAACGCCCCTCACTTCTACCCCTGGTATCGCCCCCGCCGGCTGCAAAAATTTAGGCATTCGACTTGGGCCTATTCATGGATGTCTCGAGGCTCCGCCCACATCGTGTCTGTGGCTCCACCCCCCGAATTGGCGCTTCTCGCTCTCTGCGAGATCTTACCACCTCTGCAACTCCCGGTGGCCATCTTGGTCCACCCGGCCAGCTCACACACAGGGACAACGGTTTTTGCATTAAAAGGGCACAACGACTAGATCAGTACCCGGGTAAGGAAGTACCTGACCAGCATGCCCTGGTCTTAAAGGCACATGACCAGCATGCCATGGTCTTAAAGGCACATGACCAGTATGCCCTCCTCTTAAAGGCGCACAACCTGTGTTCCCTAGTCTTTAAAGGCGCATGACTAGTATTCACTGGTCTTAAGGGCACAATCTGAAGTTGGTCACCCTAAATGAGCTCAGGAGCCCTCTGCCTCTGATCCCAGTTTATCCCAGAGTACCTAGTCCCCCTCAGTGGACTTTGTCACTATCCACAATCCATGGTTTCTCTGACCAAGAGATTGAATCCCTCCATGAACCCCCTGGCTCGGAGTGCTCGCAGGACCGATATACATGGTCCCTCTCCTACATGGGAGCCGTCGGCTAGCAGGGGCCGCAAGTATTCTAGAAACGTACAGGCATCTAGAAAACGGAAGTTTCATTTCCTGATCTCTCTCCCCTATGATTTGCTGAAACAAGGCTCTGAATATGGATCGGATATTGCCTTGGATTGCCAGAGCTTCAGAAAAGGATGGACTCGTCTATTTATATCATCAACCAAATTGACGAGCGATTCACTGGACAGAAGCCTCTACTTGGGATGCCATACCTGGTCTGATTTTTAAGGGCGACGGGTCCCTTAAAGGGCACCGATCTCCCCATACCATCAACAGACGAGCACATGGAGTGTAGCCTCCATGTATCCTCTTCTGCATCCAGGCCTAATGCCAGACAACCTGCCCTGTTCACCCAGGGACCTAAACTCTGTGGATGTACAGAGGCACCCTTTTGTTTGGCGTCCGAGCATCCGCCTTTAAATCTCCACTATTTAGCAGATGATGCAAGAATTCGGACGCTCCCTTTCTACTTCCCTGTTAAGAGGATGGTGGATTGAGGGTTCCTAATTTTCTACTCTGCACCGTCAAGAGAGCGGCGAGGGCAAGAGACGGCTTTTTTCCTGACCTGCTGGATGCAGCCGCGCATTCTGCCACTTGGCAGATTAACCGGGTAGAATCTCTTGTGGTATACCTACCAGTATTCCTGCCTGATGTATTCCTGCCTGATGTATCTTCAATTAAAAATACCACGGACTGGCAGATAGCAAATCTGGTTTGTTCCGTCTTGCGGCTTCGGGTTCAGCGCTCTGCCCTTCCTTAGCCGCCGCATGGGTTGCTTGAGCAATAGTCTCCTGGTCGGAGACCCTAACTACTTTGATTCACACCAGTAACCTCTTCCCGAAGACAGTACAGCTGGCCAATCCAATCTTCTGAGCGGGAGACTAACAAGGGATCGTATGTTTCCTACAGACCCAACCAGCAGTGGAAGGGTTGTCCAGGACAGTCTAGATCTAAGGGATCTTGGTTCCAAAAAGGGGGGATGAAAAGTAAAACCGACCCTGGACCTTTGACAGGGTCCTTCTTCTTCGGATGGAGTTCCTCCGCTCAGCCATTACTTCAACAGAAAAAGGTGGAGTTCCTGGCATCCTTCGACATTCGGGATGCTTTCCCTCACATTCCTATTTTTCCCCTCTTCAAAAATTCCTTAGCGTTTCCATTCGCAAACAGCATTTTCAAGTCACGACCTTTCCCTTCGGCCTGGCTACCACACCCAGAGTATTCGCAAGGGTCATGGCGGTTGTCATGTTACTCTTGCACTCTAGAAGCATGGTCGTCCTTCCCTATTTGGTCGACTTTCTAGCCGCTCTTCCAGGACTACACTGAGTCGGCTATATCACTTGCGACACCCTCTCACCTGGGCTGGCAGCTAAACGTAGACAAGTTTTCCTCATTTCCAACCCAGCAGATCCTTTTTTGAGGATGATCCTGCACACTTCCAGAAGGATGGTAATTCTCCCTCGAGACAAGGTCGTGGCCCTGCAACAGGGAGCTCGCGCACTTTTGATCACATTTCATTCGATTCGCTAGGAGGGTTCTGAAAAAAACAAAAATGGTGACTACAATGGAAGCCGTTTCCTTCACTCCGTTCGTTTTTAGCAAGTCAATTAGTCTATAAGCTCCTTCCTCATCCAGGACCTTTCTCCCGGTTCAATGGTTATTAGTGACTACCAATGCCAGTCTTCTTCTCCCGATCATTACTCTGGGGATCCGAACAGTACGGCTAATCCTACAGCAGGTCTACTGCCTTCTGGCGGGTCACCCCATCCGAATTCAATTGGATAATGCCACGGCTGTGCCATATGTCAATCCTCTAGCAGGTACCCATGGTCAGGCGCCATGACCGAGGTACCTCACATTCTCTGATGGGCCGATATCTATCATTCGGTGATCTCGGCAGTACATATCACTGGAGTAGAACTCTGGGGGGTCACAGATTATGGCCCTGACAGGATGTCTGTAATCCTTCTTTCCTTTGTGACCTAGTGTTTCTGGTATACATATCCTACTGCTTTCCCACTAGCTGGTGTAGTGCAGTGTCTGCAGGTGGGCGTAGTCTGCAGGAGAGGAGTTGACATTTTTAATTCTTGGGCTATGTTCCCACAATGAACTTTTGGTGCATCTTTGGACGTTACTTACTTTTGCTGCTTCAAAAACGCAGCGTCTTACAACTCCATTAGAGCAGATATGGGATTTAAATAAACCTCATGCCCACTGTACCTTTTTTTTTTTTTTTTTTTTTCTTCTCACTGTATACTGCCCTCTTGCAGGTACACTGAGTTTTCTGTGCAAATGTTCCCCATTGACTTGCATTAGATGCAGAAGTATATAGTATATAATAAAATGCATATAATCTGCACCTAAGTATATACAGTTTTTTCAAAGCCAAATAGCAGGAAGTGTCAAAAACAAAGCTTTATTTAAAACATGACACACCAAAAAGACAAAAAATGCAGCGACAAACTGCAATGGAAAAACACCATGAAAGTCGGCAAGTAACACAATTTAGGTGTGGAAATTCTGTAGCGTTAAAAACTCACCAACAATTCAGAGTGGGAACATAGCCTTAGTGTCAGCCTCCTGATACCAGAGTGCTTCACACATGGTTCAAGTATGTACATTGCAGCCTTAAATGGGTTCTCCAGGAATAGAAAAAACAATGTAATTATGAATAGACTTCAATTACTTTTAGTAAATAATGCTTGCTTATTTTATCAAAGAGGCAAATTACTTCAGCACATCAAAATGTACATCAAACCTATCCTAGCATGTTAATATAGAAATGACAGAAAAACGATTGGCACATCCAAACTAGTGTGAATAGGTGCATACCAGGAGCAGCTACCTCCATATACAATATACAAAAAAAGGTTGCACTCTATCGTGCCAAAGCATGTCTAATATGGAATACATGAAATATGAATAGCAAAATGGCTTTGGAACATTAGGAAAATATTTGAGAGACGCTTTGCACAGAATTTGATCAAATAGTGTGAGCCCATCAACCATCGTCAAGGTGGTCTCATTAAAACTGATGGGTCTCTGACCTCCCTGTCCAAATGTGCTTTGGCACGATAGAGTGCAACCTTTTTTTGTATATTGTGTATGGAGGTAGCTGCTCCTGGTATGCACCTATTCACACTAGTTTGGATGTGCCAGTCGTTTTTCTGTCATTTCTATGTTAGCTTACTGACTGAGCACTCCTCCCATCCCCAGGTTAATACGATTAATCCCCAATCCCCACAGTTTTAAGCGTGCCCTAAAAACTCATTTGTACAGATTGGCCTACCGCCTCAACGCATTAACCTAACTATCCCTGTCTGGCCCATTCAAAAAAAAAAAAAAAACATAATCGGGTTCCTTGCAACATGTTCTCATACATTTTATGCAGTATTAGCCCTCTGTGTCTGTACTGCTACATACTTAGGCAGTCAACTGGTTCATGCAGCTTTACATGAACACCTGAGCCTTACACTATGGCCGGTCCGAATAACTATAGCAATTGTTACCATCCACCTCTCGTGTCTCCCCTTTTCCTCATAGTTTGTAAGCTTGCGAGCAGGGCCCTCATTCCTCCTGGTATTCTGTTTTGAACTGTGATTTCTGTTATGCTGTAATGTCTATTGTCTGTACAAGTCCCCTCTATAATTTGTAAAGCGCTGCGGAATATGTTGGCGCTATATAAATAAAATGAATGATAATAATAATGAATAATAATAATATTATTATTATTAATACTCCTGGTATCTTCAGTATTAGATCAGATACATATGGTGGCCAGCATTGTGAGCAGCATCTTCTTATCTCCACACTCCTGGTATTTTCAGTATTAGATCAGATACATATGGTGGCCAGCAGTGCGAGCAGCCTCTTCTTACCTCAGCACTAATGTTCTCTAAAGTGTTAGATCAGAATATCCACGTTTTCCTACACAGGAGGGTTTGGTACAGAGCTCTTTGCTGCACATGCTCCCATTATACTGTCCTATTAATATTCCTAGATTGATTTCTGCCATTGTAACAAGACAGCTGCCATTTTAATGTGCTAAATGACCACCTCTCTAGAGAAACCAAGAGTGATTTACAATTAAGGGTATTTAGGGTTTTATTTAACACTAGATGGTGGCCCGATTCTAACGCATCGGGTATTCTAGAATATGCATGTCCACGTAGTACATTGCCCAGCCCGCGCAGTACATTGCCCAGCGTATATTGCACAGCCCACGTAATATATTGCACAGCCCACGTAATATATTGCACAGCCCACGCAGTATATAGCAATGTGGGCACCATATCCCTGTTAAAAAAAAAAAAAAAGAATTAAAATAAAAAATAGTTATATACTCACCCTCCGTTGGTCCCTGGATCGAAGCGGTTACTGACGCTCCTCGCGCGCTCCGGTCTGAAGAGTGCATTGCGGTCTCGCGAGATGATGACGTAGCGGTCTCGCGAGACCGCTACATCGTCATCTCGTGAGACTGCAATGCATGGAGCGGTCACCAGGGCGTCGCGAGGAGCGGGAAAGGCGCCAGAAGGTGAGTATATAACTATTTTTTTAATTTTTTAAATTATTTTTAACATTAGATCTTTTTACTATTGATGCTGCATAGGCCGCATCAATAGTAAAAACTTGGTCACACAGGGTTAATAGCAGCATTAACCGAGTTACACCGCGGTCAACGCTGCCATTAACCCTGTGTGAGTGCTGACTGGAGGGGAGTACGGAGCGGGCACTGACTGCGGGGAGGAAGGAGCAGCCATGTTGCCGCCGGACTGTGCCCGTTGCTGACTTGGATTCCATGACAGACAGAGGCCGCGACCAATGAATATCCGTGACAGGACAGACAAAGACGGAAGTGACCCTTAGACAATTATATAGTAGATGACATTTTTGTAATGTTTCTTCCATTCCTGGAGAAGCCCTCTTCAAGCTGTTTTCTAGTTTTAGCGGAGATGAGAAGCAGCCAGTGTTTTCTGTGAATTCTAATATTCTATATTTATTTATTTCTTACAGAGAAATCCCTAAACTTCTTAAAGAAATCTCTTCCAGTAAAAAACAAACAGAAGGAAAGGTAATAAATAATATAATAAATGTCGAGAATTATATTACAGTATTTTACTTATGAAATATTAGAACTACAGATATTCTGCTGTTTTTATATTTGTCTGTTGGAAATTTCAGTTTCACCTACACTAACTTTTACTTGAGCCTTATTTTTATTTTTGCACCCCTGTGTAATTTCTTCTGACTTAAATTCTTTTATACAGATAAGCATCGGCAACTTATCCAGTTTGATGAAAAAAATGCCTCATATACGGAAACAAATCAGCAAGGTAAGAAGCCATTACTGTGCTTCGTACAGCTGCTGACGTCGTGCAGCTGAGGGTGGCCAGGTACATTATGTGGCTAACAGTATGTGAATGTCATTTCTATGTGAGTGATTTAAGGCTAAATTATATTATGTGCCATTATGAAGTGCATTATGCTATGAAAGGTTAGTATCCGTGTCTTCTGAAGTGAAGGGCTGTGCAATATTCGTTTATTTTCCACACAATACACTTTATTATATTGATTGCTTTCTATTGTCTGTAGTAAGGGATTTGGGTATATAGGTTTAGGCTATGTTCACACGTGGTGTTTTACTGGTTTTTTTTTTCTGCAGCAAAACTTGCTCTCTTGGCAGTAAAGTTGCAGAAAAAAGCAGGTTTTGCTTGTTTTTTCTTGCGTCTTTTGCTGTGTTTTTACAATGCTACATTTTCTCTTGCGCATGCTGAAAAAGTTTAGTGACAGAAAAAAAAATCATTCTATTTAATATGGTTTTCGCACAGTAAATCAGTAAAAACTGATAATTGCGGTTTTCTGCATTTTTTCACCAACCATTACTTTCAATGGGTGAAAAATGCTGAAAAAACCTTGAAATACTCTGTTCTGCAAAAACCAAGCAAAGAACAAAATTCTGAGGACAAAAAAATGTGTGTTCCAGGAGGCTGACACTAATAAAACATTAAAAAGTCTAGCTCCTCCTCCACCGTATACACCCTGACACCACTGGCCGCAGGGGAGCCCAGTTCATGCTTAGTGTCTTTAGGAGGCACATGTCTGGGTTTTTCCAGACCTCTTCTTTTTTTTTTTTTTTTTTTTTCACCATGAAGACAAGACAGGGGTGACGGACCCTTTTGAAGGGGTCCGATCTCCCCAAACCAACAACGGGCGAGCACATGGAGTGTCGCCTCCACGTACCCTCTCCCTCAACGTGGGACAAGATGCCGGACTCTGCCCTGACCATCCTAAGGTATTGAAACCCTAGGCTGTACAGGTGCATATGTGCAGTCCGTGCAGACCCCACTGCATCACCAATGCTAAGACTACGGTGATGGAAGGAGGTGGATGGTCCCTCTCCTCATCCCCTGAAGGGAAGATGGGAGCTAGGGTGCCTGCACCATCCCTTATACAGCCCCCCCCTCTAACCTGAAGCTGGATCCATTGCAGGAGTGGGGGGGCTGTGAGGGCTTCTTCTGCAGCGTTCTTCCTAGGCGCTCCTATGCGCTTCCTTCGCTTCCTGTTTCGTCGGACCTGCCGTCAGAGGTCTGGATCGGTGGGCGACGGAGGTTCTTCTCCTCACCTCGACATGCTTATCATGTCACTCTCCGCAAAGGAGAAACGATACTTCTTGGATCCCGGTCAGACGCCTCTCAATCAGCCAAACCAGATCTCCACTTTGCACTGACGAGGGGCAGTACCCCGAAACAGTGTCTGCAAATTGAGATTCTAATTTGGCTATTATCCTAAGTCATGTGACAAGGCTCGTTAAAGGGTCGACATTGACTGTTAGGGTTGCTACTTCCAATAGGTGGCACTAGAGTTCTAGTCCTCTTCCTCTTTGAAGAGACAATTTGCATATTTCCCAGAGGAGCATTGCAGCTTTAAGTCTCCTCACATCGACATGCTTATCATGTCACTCTCCGCAAGGAGAAACGATACTTCTTAATTACCAGGAGACAGTCGCCAAACCCTGGGGTTAGATGGCGAATCCACCTTGGCCTCTGGCCATAAGGTGTCTTTTTTAAGTGGATCAAACAGCCTCATAGAGTATTTTGCATTCATCCTGAGTTTGAGGATTTAATGCAACGTCACAGGGAGCGGCCGGACAGGCGTTTCTCTGGGCAAAAGGCTCTGAATGCAAGATATCCTTTCGCCCCTGAGCTCCGTAAAAAGTGGGCAGAATCCCCTTCGATAGACCCTCCTGTATCACGTTTAGCTTCTAAGACGTTATTATCCATTCCTAATGGTTCTTCTATTAGGGATCCAACTGATCGACTCGTAGAAGGCGTGGCTCGTTCAGTGTTTGAGGCCTCAAGCTCAGCTCTCTCGCCCTCCTTTGCGGCAACTTGAGTAGCCATGGCCATGATATCCTGGTCAGAATCTGAGTAGAGCTCTACAGGACAGGGACCTGCCATCAGAGGTGACAGATCTCGAATCAGATCACTCTAGCAGCAAGCTATCTGATTAATGCGTCCTTGGATGCAGCGAATTGTGCGGCTTTGGCTGCCACAAACGCAGTTTCCATTAGAAGGGCTTTATGGTTGAGGACATGGTGGGACTGTACCTCAAACAAGTCCCTTACTGCTCTGCCCTATCAGAGCGGCCGATTATTCGGCGAAAAATTGGATCAGCTCATTTCTGATACCACAGGAGGGAAAAGCAATTTTCTCCCACAGCAAAAGACTAAGCAGCCATTTCTTCGCCAGCTTCAGGCACGGTTTAAGTCCTTTCGCAACCCCGGGTGGACCACAATGGCAAATCCCGTTGGCCCAGGTCAACCTAGTCAGGACAGAGATCGCCAGATCTCTTACAGAGCCAACCCGTTGGGAAATTTGCGGTCCCACCAGCCAAAATCTAGGGGTTCTAGGTCCCACAGATTTTCGCTCAAATGACTGGAAGCGGGCTCCGGTCGACACCAACAGATTAGGCGGCCGTCTGCTCTGGTTTCACCAGTCCTGGCTCGCTGTCGTTCACGACAGGTGGGTAAGATAGCTGGTGTCCTCAGGGTACAAGATAGTGTTTATCAGCTGCCCCCCGAGTCGGTTCTTTCTCTCCCATCTTCCCAGTTCAGGATCCCGTGTATGAGCCTTATTCAAAGCTGTCGATTCTCTTTGGTGCAGCGGAGTTATCATTCCCGTGCCAGAGGATGAGAAATTTCAGGGATTCTATTCCAAACTCTTCATAGTTCCCAAAAAAGATGGAGCTTTAAGGCCCATTCTGGACCTGAAATATTTGAACAGGTTTGTCAACATTAGTCTCTTCCGAATGGAGTCTCTCCACTCGGTCATTGTTGCTTTGAAAAAAGGAGAATTCTTAGCTTGAATAGACATTCAAGACGCCTATCTTCACATCCCCATGTTCCCTCCGCATCAAAGATTTCTATATTTTGCCATAGGTAGCCTACATTTTCAGTTCACAGCCTTACATTTCGGGCTGGCCACCGCTCCCAGGGTGTTCACAAAGGTCATGGCAGCTGTTGTATCCATCCTGCATTCCCGGGGCGTAGTCGTTTTGCCATATTTAGATGATCTCCTAGTCAAGGGTCCTTCTTTTCGAGCCTGCAAAGAAAATGTCAGCATTACGCTGGATACTCTGTCACCTAGGGTTGCTGGTGAATTTAAAGAAGTCATCCCTTGTGCCGTCTCAGAAGATCCCCCTTTCTAGGGATGATCTTCGACACCTCCCGAGGGTTGACAGTCCTCCCCCGGGACAAGATTCTGGCTATCCGGCAGGAAGTGCAGGTCCTTAGCCAGCCGGTCTCTCATACCATCTGGTTTTGCATGAGTCTTAGGAAGGATGGTGGCAGCAAAAGAGGCAGTTCCATCTTCGCCCCTCCAGCATTCTCTTTTGGCATCTTGGGACAGGAATCCATGCTCTCTCAACCACATGTGCCGTCTGTCTCCCCAGGTCAGGCACGCTCTTACATGGTGGACAATGAGTTCCTCTCTGCAAAGGGGAAGTATTTTCCCCCAGTCCATTGGCTGGTGGTCACGACTAACGCCATTCTTCTCAGATGGGGAGCAGTGTTTTGCCACCACACATCCCAGGGACGCTGGTCAACCCTCCCGATCAACCTTCTGGAGATTCGGGCGGTTCGGCTGGCTCTGCAGCATTTTCATTATCTTCTGGCAGGCCGCCCCATCCGGATTCAATCGGACAATGCCACGGCCGTGGCATTCGTAAAACATCAAGGGAGTACCCGCAGCAGGGCGGCGATGCACGAGGTAAAACGGGTTTTCTACTGGGCCGAGAAAAACCATTCGGTGATCTCGGCAGTCCACATCCCGGGCAAGGAGAACTGGGCGGTGGATTTTCTAAGCCGTCAGGGTCTTGCGTCCAGAGAGTGGTCTCTCCTTCCCGACGTTTACCGGCAGATTTGCCAACACTGGGGGACTCTGGACGTGGACCTGATGGCCTCCGGGATAAATGGCAAGGTACCCAGGATCGCGCCCGATATCGGGATCCACAAGCAATCGCCGTGGACGCGTTAGTTCTACCCTGGAACCAATTTCGCTTCCCATATCTGTTTCCTCCGCTGGCACTGCTCCCGAAGGTAGTCAGGAAAATCAAGACAGAAGGGGTCCCAGCAATTCTGGTCGCCCCAGACTGGCCTCGTCGATCATGGTATGCAGACCTAGTTCAGCTGCTCGTCGAAGCTTCCTGGCGGCGACCAGGGTGCCCGGATCTTCTCTCCCAGGGCCCGATCTACCACCAGAACTAAGGGGCCCTGTGTTTAACGGCCTGGCCATTGAATCTTGGATTCTAACCCAGGCCGGATTTTCCCAGAAGGTAGCTGCTACTATGATTAGCGCCCGGAAGCACATCTCGGCACGTATTTACCATCACACCTGGAAAGTTTTCTTCGCATGGTGCAGAAAGCGTGGTCTCTCCCCGCTTCTTTTCTCTATCCCTAACATTTTAGCATTCCTCTAAGCTGGCCTGGATTCGGGTCTTGTGCCAAGTACCCTCAAAAGACAAATATCAGCCTTGTCGGTTCTTTTTCAGCGCAGGATCATTACCAATTTACAGATGAAGACTTTCAAACAGGGCATTGCTCACATGGTACCACCCTACGAGGCCCCTCTGGACGCTTGGGACCTTAACCTGGTCTTAAGTGCCCTGCAGGAATCCACTTTTGAGCCTCTTCAGGACATCTCCTTGACATACCTTTCCTGGAAGGTTGTTTTTTTTTTAGTGGCCATAACATCCATTAGGCGGGTCTCGGAACTGGCGGCTCTGTCCTTCCGAGCTCCATTTTTACAGTTCCATCAGGATAAGGTGGTGCTCAGGCCAGCACCCTCTTTTTTGCCAAAGGTGGTTTCCTCGTTTCACATTAACAAGGACATTGTCTTACCTTTGTTTTGCCCGGCACCAACGCACCGTGTGGAAAAGGCTCTCCATACGCTGGATCTAGTGAGAGCGCTCAGGAGATATGTTAAACTGAAGGCATCTTTTCGGCAGACGGATACACTGTTCGTCCTTCCTGAGGGTCGCAGGAAGGGACTCGCTGCCTCAAGATCGACCATAGCCAGGTGGATACGATCCACTGTTCAGGAGTCATACCTGCATCAAGGGCGCAGTCGTCCCAAGGTGGATCTTCCAGTCCTGGACCTGGAGGGTCTACCCTGGGAGTAGCGAACGCCAGGAAGGAGTGGGTCTAAAGGATACCGTCTTCTTCTCTTGACGTGCCTGTGGCCTCTGTTGCTGCTGGGAAAAGGAGTTTGACGCCGCAAAGCGACGAAAAGGCCGAAAGGACCGAAATTGCCGTCTAGGAGGGGGGCGACGAGGTTTAGCCTGGGGAAGAAGAGAACTTGTGCCCCCGGTGGCATCCTTAATGATTTGGTCCAGCTTAGAACCAAAGAGACGTGAACCTTGAAAAGGCAGGCTGGTAAGGGACTTTTTAGAAGACAAATCCGCCTGCCAGGCCTTGAGCCAAACGGTGCGGCGGATGGCAACAGCATTGCTGGACGCCTGGGCCGCACAAGACGCGGCATCCAGGGAGGCGGAGACCAGGTATTCACCCGCATGAGAAATCTGGTTGGTAAGCTCCGCCAGCGGTCCGGGTGGAGCCCCGTCCAGGATGCCCCGACGGAGTTGTTTGTTTCATTTGGATATGGATTTTGAAACCCAAGTGGAAGCAAAAGCCGGGTAAAGAGTAGCTCCAGCCGCTTCAAAGGCTTCTTCGCAAAGGATTCTATGACTATCGTTAGAATCTTTCAGAGATGCTCTGCCGGACAGTGGAAGGACCGTGTTGGTGGACAGCCTGGAAACTGGGGGATCCACCGAGCGAGAAACAGTCCAATTCGCGGTAAGTTCTGGAGAAAAAGGATATAAAAAAGCCAAGGCGCTTTCCCCTCTGAAAACGTCTGGTCGGATTCTTTCTCTGGTCATGATCTCCTCGAATTCAGGGTGAGGAGCAAAAAACTTGGAAGGTGGTTTAGCCCGTCTAAATGAAACCGCCTGATCTGCGGGTTCCGTAGAGGAATCCTTGATGTCACAGGTTTGACTTATTGCTCCAATGTGCATAGTGTCAGCCTCCTAGTGGAAGCAGCATACACCCCATGGTTCCTGTGTCCCCCAATGGAGGCTCCGAGAAACAGATTTTATGGTAAGCAACCAAGTATCCTGTTTTCTGAAATCTCATAGACTTTGCTGGTACTGTAAAACGCAACTGAAAATTAGCATAAACATTAAAAAAGCCTTATTGTAACTGCTCGTGGTGCCTGTCTTTGTGCATTTTTTTTAATTATTTTAGGTTAAATAGAGCATTTTTATTTTGTGTAAGCAGCTTTCTCCTTTGCCTCATTGGGGGACACAGGACCATGGATGTTATGCTGCTGCCACTAGGAGTCTGACACAAAGTGAATGCAAAAGAAGTTAGCTCCTCCTCTGCAGTATACACCTACCACTGGCTCCAGCCCGAACCAGTTCATGCTTAGTGTCTGTAGGAGGCACATGGGTCTGGTCTTCAGACCATAATTTTTCATTTTTACTTTTTACCTTTTACTTCGGATTTTTTCAACAAGGATTACAGGGGCGACTGTTCCCTTCAGGGTTTCAATCTCCCCAAACCAATAACAGAAGGGAACGTCGAGTGTCTCCTTCACGTACCCCCTCCTGCACCGATTGAAGATATGCCTGAGCTGGTTTAGGGGCGACTGGTCCCTTCAGGGCTCGGCTCTCCCCCAAACCATCATCAGACGTGAAACATGGAGTGTCGCCTTCATGTTCCCCCTTCTGCAGCCAGACCTAATTCTGCCGGACCATAGCCCTATTCCGTCCTTCGGCAATGAAACCCTAGGATACACAGAGGCACTGCTTGTGTCCGCGTGGCCCCCCACTGCATCACCACTAATTGATCATTGGTGATGGAAGGAGGAGGACGGTCCCTCTCCACACCCCTATCAAAGGAATTGGGGATAGAGGGTTCCTGCACTGTCCTCTGCAGCACCTGACCTGCAGACAGAGCAGTCTGGCTCTGCACATCATCCCACGGGCTTTTCCGGATCATGGGGTAAGTGCCCGGGTCAGGTCCAAGAGTAGTGGGGGGGCTCCTGACCGGCGCAGCATTCTTCCGGATGGTCTGTTTGGCCGGCTCCGGAAATTTAGTCCCCGTCTTCAGCCTCTGCTAGGCCGCAAGTTGAAAACTTCACCCCCTATGCACGCGTCACTCGGCAGCCCCGCCGCCTCCCTTGGTGCTTCTCGCAGTGCGAGACTTGCCTACCATGAAGTCTCGGCCATATCTGGGGACTGGGGAAGGTTTTTGAGTGGAAGGTGAGTTGTGTACTGTGGCACCTGACATCATGTGTGTATAGTCCCAGACTCCATGGACTCCAACAGTGCTATGCACTTATTCAGGCTACTGCATAGGAGGACTTCACTGCCTTCCTGACTTGGTTTCAGAGTCCCTCACCGCTCCTTATCACCGCTGGACAGACATCGAGCGCAGGGGACCTCACACAGGACCTGGGTAAGCTGCACTGAATATCATAAGCCTTCTTTGCAGTAGCCCCCCTCCCCCTTATAGCAGAGAATCACTGGGAGCAATGTCTCTTCCTGACACTTCAAAGAAGCCCAGTATGGCTCATACAGCATTTTTCCTGTCACGCTGTGTTACCATGGGGACAGATTTCAGCCTGTGATCCCTAATTCGCTCAGGAGCCCTCCGCCGTTCTCGACCCCGGGGTATCTAATCTCCCTGAGTGGCATAACAAAAGAAGACCAATTTGAAAGATATTTTCACAGATTCCTCCACCATGCTCACAGCCCCAGTGGGGGAGCCTCCCAGGGAGAAAAACAATCACAAATATCAAGCGGACACTCCTACGAACAGCAATAAAGAAGGAAAAAATGGAGTTGGTCCATAAATATTAACAATTTTTATTAGTTTTTCAAAAATTTCAACCTAACCATAAATGTATAAACCAATCATAATTCAATAGAAATTATAAGCAAAAAAGAGAGGTGAAGGTAGCAAGAAGATGGAAAAACACGGCGTGGAAAATCCTAAAGCCAGATATATTAAACTAAAGTGCATAGTGCAACTAGTAAATGGGCCCAGGACCAAAGCACTGTAATGCTTCCAATAAGACTAATGAGTCAATTACTCTAGACAGGTACGCCGAGCCCTGCGCACAGGCTCAAAAACCAACAGTCAGATAAACCTACGGGGAGAAGTACACCCATTTGTCCTTACCCAGATAATGGCAGATAGGACGCTCCACGCCGTGGCCCGAACGCGCGTTTCGCGTCAACTTCGTCAGGGGGCGGTCTCCCTGAGTGGGCCTCGTCACTGTCAGTTTATGGCTTCTCTAGCCAGAGCGATTGAGTCACTCCATGATCCTTACAAGGATCGGGCTATTCGCCTACCTGTCTCAGACGGTTCCTCTTTCACACAGGAACTGTTGGCCTGCAGGGGCCGCTCTCAGTTGAGAGATACACAGGCACTTAGAAAAGGAGTCCATAGCACATCTCCCGAGCCTTCTTGCCCCTTGGCATCCGTGACCTCTGTCTCTCAATCCCCCTCCCAGAGGTATGCAGCAAACATACCTCTGCGTTCGAGTTGGACGGATATCCTTGACCTGGAATCGTCAGAGTATCAGGCGACGGTGGATAGTCTCATTGAGGCCGTCAACCAGACCTTAAGGGTTGATGAGGACTCTATCTCTGGCCAGGACCATGCAGTGTCCTTTAAGGGATCTATACGTCCTCATAGGGTGTTCACAACCACCCAGAGTTTCAGGACATAGTTTGACGACATAGAGATCAACCAGATAAATGCTTCACAGTTCAGAAACCTCTTGAAGCGAGAGATCCCTTTCCTCGGATCTGCGTAAGGAGTGGGCAGCATCCCCTCCAGTTGACCCACCGGTATCTTGTCTGATGTCAAAAACCCTTATCCTTATCAGACCGTCAGATGGAGAATCCTGACTTTCGGAATTGGAAGCCTCGGATTTGGCACTCTCGCCTTCTTTTGCAGCGGTGTGGGTAGCCAAAGCCATGCTTTCTTAGATAGATGATCTTGGCAGAGCTATACAGACCAGTGACCTTCCCCTGGAGACAGTGGAGCTGGCAAATCGAATTGCCTTGGCAGGGGATTATTTCGTGCACGCTTTCCTTGACGGAGCTAACTGTTGCACGCTGGCAGCCTCTAACACCATTTCTATCATCGATCCCTGTGGCTCAGGTAATGGCGAGCAGACCCTGCGTTCAAAAGTCTCTAGCTTCTCTGCTTTATCAGAGCGGCCTCCATTCAAGGAGAAGCTAGATCAGCTTATCTCTGACACCACAGGAGGGGAAAGTATATTCTTTCCCCAGCACAAAGTCAAACGACTCCCAGGTCTCCTACTGGACCAACCAGCCGTGGAGAAGCCAGCCAAAGCAGTCCAGATCTAAGGGATCCAGGTCCTATTGATTTTCATCTCAATATCTCGTGGCATTATTCGGTCCACACCAGCTAAGTAGGCGGTCGCTTCTTCAGGACAGAGTCCCTCCGTTCTCTCATATCCTCTATGAAGAAGGGGGAGTTGCTAGCATCCAGTTGACATCTGTCCCCATTTTTCCCCCTCACCAGAAGTTCTGGCACTTTGTTGTTCGCAAGGAACACTTTCATTTCACAGCCTTGCCCTTCGGTCTCGCCACCGCTCCGAGTGTTCACGAAGGTTATGGCGGCTGTCATGTCCATTCTGCACTCTGGGAGCATGGTCGTGTTGCCATACTTAAACTACCTTCTAATCTAGGGACCGTTCTTCCCAACCTGCACGGAATGCGTGCGTATCGCTTTGGATACTCTTCCTGGGCTAGTTGATAAATTTAATAAAGATTTGCCCAGTTCCAGGTCAGTGGATATCCTTTTTAGGGATGATCCTGGACACCTCCTGAGGGTCAGTGATTCTCCCTCGAGACAAGATCTTAGCGCTTCAACAGGGAGGCACTTTGTTGTCCATCCCCTCATTCCATCCAATTCTGCATGGAGGTACTGGGGAAATTGGTGGCAGCGATGGAAGCTGTTCCTTTTGCCCAGCTACACCTCCATCCTCTGCAGCATGCGCTTCTGGCAGCCTGGAACAGGAACCCGTTCCTTCTCACCCGGCTGTGCTGCTTGCCCCTGCGGGTCAAGCCGGCGCTCAGGTGGTGGACGTTGAAGTTTTTTTCCCTCAACCAGGGAAAATCCTTTCTCCCGGCCCAATGGCTGGTGGTAACTACTGACACCAGTCTTCTTGGGGAAGGATCCTTCGTCACCACAATGCCCAGGGATGCTGGTCAGCCCAGGAGTCACACCTCCCGAACAACGCCAGGAGATTCGAGCGATCTGCTTATCTCTACAAGGGTTCCATCTTTTCCTGGCGGGTTGCCCCCTCCGAATTCAATCTGACAACGCCACGGCTGTGGCATACATCAATCAAGGGGGCACTCGCAGCAGGGAAGCAATGCATGAGGTGGGGAGAGGAAAAGTTAGGAGCTTGACACGCTGAGATATGCATCTGTAAGCCGTTGCAAATGAATATAACTGGTGGGTGCAGTACCTGCTGGTGATTTCAGCTGAAGTAGAAGAAAGGAAAAGGGAATATCCAGCACGTCCATCCAGTGTGAGTAAAATATCCAAAATTTATTGAAGCATTTTAAAAAACAATATTAAAAAAGAGAGAGGGAGACTCTCTCTGCCTGACGCGTTTCTGGCGCACCACGGCGCCCTTAGTCATAGGAACTAATACCATCTAGATGAACAGGTTTATATATAGCAAGGAACCAATCACAGACATAGCAATCAATTGCATTGAAAAAGGCTGCAGCTAAACACACATAACAAGACTTTTTTCTCCTATTTCAAATACACTGAAATTGCATAAATATATACTTTAAATTGCCGCAAGATCTATCTGTTAGTTCAATATATATAAAAAGGGTAATTCCTGTAATTCATACCGTGTGGATGTTTAGTGTCTAAAGTCAGAATCCAAAAGGCTTCCCGCAGTGCTAATTGTTTCTTCCAATCTCCACCTCTAGGTGACTGACTAACCCTTTCTATGCCAAAAAATGAAAAATCTGATAGGTCTCCTTTATGTACAGAAATAAAATGTTTCGTAGCCCCAGAATAGCCTGAATTATTATTTATATTTGCTATGTGTTCTGAAATTCTTTTTTTGATTTTCCTTGTGGTGTAACCTATATAGCAAATGTTGCAAGCCTTACATTTTATGCAGTATATGACGTGGTCAGAATCACAATTAATAAATGATTTTATATTATAAGTAACATTGTGATTCGAGGAAAAAGTAGTTCTTTTGTTGTCTGCAAATTGGCAGACATTACATCTGTTGCCAGAACATTTAAAAAAACCTTTTATTGATAGCCATGATGTGGGAGTTTTTTTCTGGCGCACCATACTGGGAGACAAAATATTCCCCAGTGTGCAACCTCTCCTGGCCACTACTCTGCATCCATTCTGAAGAATTGTGCATAAAGATTTATCCTGATTGACTACAGGGAGATATTTAAGAATGATCTGTTTAATTTTATTGTACTGACTGCTATAAGCGGTAGAAAAAGTAATCTGCGTTTCAGGAGCAGCACTTGCATTTTCACTGTCAGAATACAATAAATCAGCACATGGAATTTTGGAAACATGTCTGAATGCATGTCTTATATTGGATTGTTTATATCCCCTATCAAATAATCTATTAGAAATAAGATGACTTTCCTTGTGGAAACTTTCCTCACTAGAGCAAATTCTTCTCGCTCTCGTGAGCTCACCCCTAGGAATGGTATGTCGAGGGTGTGCGCTTGAAGACATCAGGATTGTGTTTCCAGAATTGTCTTTTCTATAAAGAGAAGTATTAACCCTATGTGTTGTATTGCTGCCGGTAAGGAGCAGATCCAAGAATGAAACCTCGTTTGATGGAATGCCGCTGGTGAAACGCAGGTTACACTTGTTGTTATTCAAATAGAGCATGAAATCAGAAAACTTAGTCACACCCCCTTGCCAAATTAGCAGAATATCATCCACAAATCTCCCATACCAATTAAGGTATGGGAGAAATGGATTATCATCTGTGAATATGTAGGTTTCTTCCCACCATGCCATAAATAAAACGGCTAAAGATGGGGAGAATTTAGACCCCATAGGAGCACCCATGGTCTGGATGAAGTACTCATTTTGAAACATAAAAAAATTATGCTTAAGTAAATAATGTAGAGACGCAAGAATGAACCATTTCAATGAATCTGAATAACTACTATACTTACTTAGATCCAAATACCAGGTATAAAGAATACCTTAACACACCACTCACAAGGAGAAGGTAAAGGGATAACAAAATTTTATTAAATTACAGATCATACAAATACTATAGTTAAAAACACACAAATATCCGAGGAAAGGTGTTTACTCAAGCCAAATGCACAGACAGGACAGAGGAAAAATATTCAGGATCTAGAGTCATGTGTAAAGCGTATACCTATTGGTAAATACAACAGGTACAGCCAACTATAAATGGCCCAACAGGTGCAACATGCATAGTGCAAAAGATCCATGCAATACATAGGTCAGATGGTCACTGAACACATACCCATATCGTCTGCCCGTCCTCCGTCACTGAGGCCCCTCAGATGATGTTCAATTGCTGTCATAGCCAAAGAATGGGGAATGCATGAATATAAATTTGTGACATCGCAAGTTACAAAAGAATAATTATGACACCATTGAAAAGTATCAAAAACCTTTAAAACTGTTGAGGTGTCTTTAAGGTACCCTAGAATTCTTGGGATCAAAGGTTGGAGATACTCGTCAATCAAATGACTGAGGTTTTCATTAAGGGAACCCATCCCAGAAATTATAGGTCGTAACGGTGGGGGAAAAACGTTTTTGTGCGTTTTTGGGAGCCCATGGAAAATGGGAGTAATTGAATGTTCAGGCAGTAGCCATTTGTAAATCTTATTGCTGATAACCCCCAATCTCTGTGCTTTATTGAGTATTTCAGTCATGTCATATTTAAAGGATAAAGTGGGGTCAGATCTTAAAGAAGTATATGTGCTAGTATCCCGTATAATAGACATTATCAACTTACAATACAAAGCAGTGTCTATGACTACTATACAGCCCCCTTTGTCTGACTGGCGGACTGTCTGCTGGATATTCCCTTTTCCTTTCTTCCAATGCATGAGGTGGTTCACATCCTCCCCCGGGGCCGAGAGGAACCACTCGTTCATTTTAGCAGACCACATTCTGGGCATGGAAAACTCCCTCAGCTGTCAAGGTCTCACCTCGGGAGAGTGGGCACTTCATCCAAAGGTCTTCCAGCAGATCTGTCTTCACTGGGGGATCCAGGCCACGGATCTGATCACTTCAAGATTAAACGCCAATGTACCCGAGTGCATAGCTCAGTCTCGGGATCCAAAAGTCAATAGACCAGATGCACTGATTCTTTCATAGCCACAGTTTGTCTTCCGTACGTGTTTCCCTCGCCTCTGTTACTTCCAAGGGTCATCGGGAAGGTCAAAGCGGATGGGGTTCCAGTGATCCTAGTCTAAATAAACTTGACACTCAAGAATTCAGAGCAAATTTCTGAACAAACTATTTCAGTGGTGTAGATATCTCCTCAACTTTTAGTGTCTCAGTAGGAGATAAATGGTGCCTGGTTTTCTGGGTCCGATGCATGAAGGTGCGACTGTAGGTCGCCTGGGTTATGCACTGTGTGCCTGGTTAGGAGAGTCAGCGCTTCTGTTAGCTGCTTCGCTGTGTTCCAGTGATCCTAGTCGGTCCAGATTGGCCACAACGGGTGTGGTCCGCGGAACCTAATGCAGCTCATCGTCGACATCCTCTGGCAACTTTCGAATCGACTAGATCTGCTCTTCCAGGGCCTGATTTGTCACCAGAACTCAGGGGCCCTGTGTTAATGGCTTGGCCATCGAAACTTGGGTCCTAACCTAGACTGGGTTCTCGCATTAGATAGAAACCATCTTGATTAGCGCCGGCCGGAAGCCTGCATCAGTGGCATCTATAACCACACCTGGAAAGTAAGGGTGTACAGACCAGACGTCCTCCTCTCGTCTTCTCCATTTCTACCATTTTGGAGTTCCCCCAAGCCGGCCTGAAGTCAGGCCTGGCGCTTAGCTCCTCCAAAGTTCATCTCTCGGCTTTATCGGTTTTATTCCAGGGCATTGTTTCGAATCTGCAAGTGAGGTCTTTCATTCAGGGGGTCTCTCATGTGGACTTCCATATAGAATACCGTTGGATGCGTGGGACCTTAACCTTATCCTGGGTGTTCTTCAGGAGTACCCTTTTTCAAACCACTGCAGGATGTCTCGTTGACCTTCCTTACTTGGAAAATTGCTTTTCTTCTCGCGGTGACATCAATCAGGCAGATCCTGGAGCTAGCTGTCCTGTCAAGCCCCTTTCCTGATCTTTCAGCAGTACAAGTTGGTTCTCAGGCCGTCTCCGGCCTTCTTGCCCAGGGTGGTCTCTTCTTTCCACCTCAACGAGGTCATTGTTCTGCCCTCGTTTTGTCCGGTACATGGTATTGAGAGAGCTCTTCACAATCTAGATAGGGTGAGGGCTCTCAGAAAGTACGTCTCGAGGGCGGCGTCCTTCCATAAGTCTGACGCCTTATTGGTACTCCGAGGATCACAGCAAGGACATAGCCGCCTCGAAGTCCACTACAGCCAGGTGGATTTGCTCAGCTATTCAGGAATCTACCTTGTCAGAGGTAGGTCTATCCCAGCATCGATTATGGCATGCTCCACTTGGTCGGTGGATGTTTCTTGGGCCATTCGGCACCAGGCGTCAGCGGAACATGTCTACAAGGCTGCGACTGACTTGGTCCAGTCTGCACACATTCTCGATGCACTTCAATATCCACTCAGGCTTCCGTGGATGCGGGTCTAGGCAGACTGTGTCTGCAACCGGCATTGGCGCTCCTCTAGTCAGTTGGTTCCTGGGGTTTGATCTGTTATGTCTGTTTTTTTTCTCACCCAGGGACTGCTTTAGGACGTCCCATGGTCCTGTGTCCCCAATGAGTCGAAGAAGAAACAGTGATTTTTGTGTACTCATCGTAAAACCTTTTTTTCTCCTAGCCACTCATTGGGGGATACAGCACCCACCCTGATGGCTATGTTTGTTCTTTGGTTTGACATGTTGTATCCGTATTTGATGGTTATGATCTCCTGCTTTGTCACTGAACTGGTTCGGGCTGGAGCCAGTGGTAGGTGTATACTGCAGAGGAGGAGCTAACTTGTTTTGTATTCACTTAGTGTCACCCTACTAGTGGCAGCAGCATACACCCCTGGTCCTGTGTCCCCCAATGAGTGGCTCGGAGAAAAGGATTTTACAGTGCGTACACAAAAATCCTTGTTTCGGTTTTTTTTCTTTGTCAAACAAACAAATGTCGTGCCTGTTCTATGTTACATCAGTCACCATAGCACCCAGAAGCGTTCTCCGCTTCTTGACATGGGGATTTCATAGTCAAATCTAAGCTCATCAGACAAAGCATTGACTGGAGTGGTGTAAAGCTGACAGACACTGTACCATGGAGCAGTAGAAATGTGTGTTTTGGAGTGAGAAATCTCATCTCACTCTTCGCTGTGATGTATGGATCTGGGTTTGGTTTAATCCCAATGAAAGCTACATATTGGAAAGTTGCTAAAAAAATAAATAAAATTGTCTCCTTGCTGGTGGTGTTGGTGGGGCGTGCTGGAATCAGATACTACTTCATGAATCATAAGTGCTGGATGTTATGTGTGCACCTCGCCACAAATCCCACTCCAGCCCCTGCCGGATTAAGATTTGTGGCAGCCTCTTGTCATGAACTTGTTATGCTGTGGTAGCTATGTCCCCGTCCTTCCGCAGCTATGCCCATTCCGGCACCAAAAGTAGCAAAACTTGGCCTTTTGCAACTTTTCCAAGCTTGTACACCAGAATTTTTGGTGTGAAAGCGTTGTTGAATCGGGCCCTAATTTTGGACAGTCTAGGAATTGGAATGGGACAGATTTATCAGTATTGTCTGGGTTTTAGAAAACCGTTCCGTACTGAAGCATTCACAAGTATTTTGTTGCTGATTTCAGAAGTAGTAATTGTTATAGTAGATGACTTAGACTGCTCCCTTGTTTAATTTTTGTTTTGTTTTCCAGCAAGCGTTACATCTAAGTCTTGCAGAGGATTGTATGCAGAAGTTCAGAGGGAACTTGGAGAAGCTTTGCAAAGTAGAACAAGTAAGCAAACATTTAGTGTATGTGAAGCTGACCAAACCACACGTGCAGCTTTCCGAACAGCTTCTTTCACTGCACTGTACAGTTCAGGGTGGAAAATGAGAGGAATGTAGATATGCCTGAGATGTAATATACAGATGCCGACCACTAAGACACCGTTGATCATGGTGGCATCTTTCGGACGATTTGACATTGCAGCCAGAAGCCTAACAGACACCTCAAGCCATTGCAATGTGCTTTTTAGGCCCTGCCCCAGAATAATACACTGCAGTGCACGAGTATTTCATGGTACTGTATTACAGATAAAAAGAATTGCCTTACATTTTAAATCCTATAAGTTTATTAAAAACTAGATGGCAGCCCGATTCTAAAGAATCGGGAGTCTAGAATCCATATATACTTTATTTATTCAAATGTAAGAATAATACAATTAATAAATAATAGTAAGAAAGAACAAAAAATGGCTGCACTCACCAGCTCTTGACAATTCTTGTTATTTAAGGTACAGTTACACAGGATCCATGAACATGCTTATGAGGGGAGGGATGAAAGACATCAGACTTAGCACGCTGTTTGCGCTTACATGCGGCATCGGCGGCTTTTCGCTCTGCATCATTACCATACTTTATATCAGACCTGATCTTACGTGCGCCATCATAAGCTTTGGACTCTGTGTCATTAGTATACTTAACAGTGTCCATGCGCTTGCATCTATCCTCTGTACTCTTGTTAGCACGCTGTTTGCGCTTACGTGCGGCAGCAGCGTCTTTTTGCTCTGCATTATTAGTATACTTTCTATCAGACCTAATCTTACGTGCGCCATCAGCAGCTTTGGGCTCTGTGTCATTAGTATCCTTACTATTAGAGCTCATGTTGGCTAAGCTAAACAGCTTTAAGTGTGGTGGTGGCAAACAACAGGTTAATAAGAGGCAGTGTCAGGTAGTAGGAAAATAGCCAGTTAATAATAGGCAATAGTTCTTTGCAGGAATGCAGATATTAATAAATAGGCAGTTTATATTGCAGAGAAATTGCTGGGCAATAATGGACAATGTCCTTATGTGGCAAATAGAGCAATATACCCAATGTGGCAAAGAAGAGGTTAATAAACAGCAGTCTCTCAGTATAACAGTCAGTGAATAATAGGCAGTATATGGAGAAAACACCAAACAAAAGTTCAAAATTGGTGTGAAAATGTCACTGAACCACTTCACAACTAAATATATATAGTTTTGGTAAATGGTCTTATCATTTTTTTGACGAAATTCGGCAGGAGCTTGAAGAGCAACGTCACTGGGCCCACCTCCACGCAGTAGAAACTTGCTGTGAGGTAAAAATTCAAAAATCACACCAAAATGGCGGGCGGAGTGTGTCACAGTACGGCACGTTTCTGATTGGTCGCTCGCAGCAGGCGGCAACCAATCAGACACTGGACACTGTTGACGTCACTTATCTCCGGACATTAGCTCCGGACATTATCTCCGGACAGGAAGTTGGCACAAATTGCAGGAAGTAGTGTTCTAGGCAATTATATATTAGATATGCTATCACTGCAACATTAAATCCCTCTCCTCTCCTTCTTTCTCTCTCTCTCTCTCTCTCTCTCTCTCTCTCTCTCTCTCTCTCTCTCTCTCTCTCTCTCTCTCTCTCTCTCTCTCTCTCTCTCTCTCTCTCTCTCTCTCTCTCTCTCGTGTTGCTTAGCAAAAGTGGTGATATGTCTGTCTATGATGAAGTAATGCAAAAGTAGATTGTTTGAATAGGTTGTTCTTATTGTGGTGTATCATATGTTGTGATTCATGCTGGACCTATGTTTTTAGGATCTTGCACTGGGAACGGATGTAGATGGGCAGAAGGTGAGGGAACACATGCGTGTCCTGCTGCCAGTATTGCTAAATAAGGACTTGGACAATTATGATAAAATCAGGGCGATTCTTCTGTACATCTTTGTGGAAAATGGTGAGTTACGGTGTGGGTCACTCCATGAGTGTGATCTGTCTGTCATAAGTAGCTCAGAGAGGCACTGCCCTCCACACTGCATCAGCAGAGTCTTTGGTTTAGTGATTGGGGGTTTCAGGTTCATAGACTCCTGCCGATACAAGTGCTGTCTTTGACATTTCTAAAGGGAGCTCAGCTGTCTGGTTTGTAAGGGTCACACAAACGTGAAGATACTGGATGTGCTGCTGTAATGCAAGGGGATATTCCAATGTCAGCCATTCATTGCATGACCACAAGATGCGGCACAAATGCAGCGACAACTTATGGGGCCCGCACACAAAAGCAGCATTTACACTGAAAGATAACTGTGAATTTGCCGTATTGAGAACTCGTTTCACGATGATCTTTCAGTATAAACAGGCTGCCGATCACAAGATGAATGCACAAAACGCTTGTTCATGGGCTGAAATGATCTTTTTGCACAGAGCAGAAGCTCTCAGTTCTCAATGATGCCTCGTCCTGTGTAACTAGGACTCTGATCAGTGACCATAGGTGGCCATGGTTCTCTGCAATCTATTACAGATGGCTCCGTGCATGCACAGTGTTTATTGCCCTCTACCTTTGTAAACCGGCTATTAAACGACTGCCAATCTGCAAAGGTTTACCAGTCGGCAGTTGCCTGGTCCACCAGTTGGTGCGTGTACACGGACCCTTGCTTACAGACACTTAACCTCCGGGCTCTGCACAGCTCGGTGGAGGCCACCATTCTGTCAACTCTGTTAGTCTGTGTGAGCTGTATAAGAAGCCTTTTCATAGACCGTAACCTATGCCATACGTTTATTATCTCTGGGACTCTTGGTGATCCTGAGAGCCTTGGCCAGTCACTACAGTTATTTTAATACTGGATTTTAAGCCTTCAAAAAACATTAAGTAAAATATCCATGTTTCATTTGTTGTGTGTTTCATTTTTTGTTACTTTTTTTTATACTAAAATGTCTCTCCATCTGAAGGAACAACTCAGGAGAACTTAGACCGACTTATTCAACATGCCAAGATTGAGAGCGATGGAGATGTACTGAAAAACTGGAAATATATTGGAGTGCCAATAGTCCCCAAGGTAAGAGTAGTATGGTAACTCCAATAATTACTCTGCTTTGTTACTCCATAGAGAATAACAGCAGGCGACCTCCAAACCTGCAGCTTGTGCTCGGTAATGACGGCTGTCCACGCATGCTATCTGTCCTTATATTACTCCTGCAACCTACTTGTCTTCCATGTACTAATGTGAATCGCTCATGATTATTAACGCCAGTAATTTAGAGATGAAGCCTCATAGACATGATCATTTACATGTAGTCTGTCTTTGCATCCAAAAAAAATCGATGGAAGCCAACCTGTTTCATGTGCCATGTGCTTCTCATGTGGACTCATACACTTAAATGGCCTAGTCATTCACTGTGTGTAATGGGATGGACATCGGGATCTGTTTAACCCAATAATCACCTAGTTTTTTGTGGGTTTTTTGGTGTTTCCGCCCCTCCTTTCCATGTGAGGTGAAACCAATAAAAACACAATCCCCCTCTTGTTTTTAGGGTTTTGTCTTTACAACTTTCATTATGTAATTAAAATTGGTCTAAATTATAATCATACTTTGCATCAGTATGATTATGGCAATACCAAACGTACAATACATTTTATTGAAGTAGAGATAAAATATTCAGAAGCTTATTTAAAAATTAAAAAAGGTGTCCCTTTTTTTTTTTTAATTTGAGACCAGTAACATGTCCATTTTTTTGTCAATTCAGCCGTTAGTTTGTTGTTTTGTGTGATGAGCTGATATTTTACCAAAGTGTGGTAAATGTAAAGGCTTTTGATCTTTTTATTTAATTTTTTTTTTGTGAGGAGTGGGGAATGAAAACCCAAAATTCTGCTATTTTGATTTTCTTTCTGATTGCATTTGCGAGGTTAATTAACTTTATATTTTGATAGCCTTCTACTGACTCAGCGATTCCAAATGTTGTTTTTAATATAGAATGGGGGAAAGGATATGATTCAAATTCATATATACATATAATTATCAGCCTTCAGCTTGATCTCCGGCCATGGTGACTTGATGGATGAACGCTCTGTAGGAAGATCGATCTTGTGCAAGCCTAGATAGGTCCACCAGCGTCTTCTCTGCCGTTATCTGCTATATATTGTAAAACCAGAGTATTGCAGAGTATAATGAGAATTTTTGTTTCATGTGAAGCTCAACCTCCTGACCTTCATAGGAGTACCAAAGTGGCAGCAACGAGGGCTGCAGTGGTAACTCATCAGTGCCTGATGATCTTGTCGCTGGGGCCGATGCCATCGAGCGAGTGCAAGCAGCGGCGTGCGTTCCATTTAAGCATTGTTGCTAGATTGACAATGGCGCTTTTATGGTTAGCGGCAGCGATAGGCGCTCAGCGCAGCTGTGAAACACAAATATGGCTGGCATCTACCGTGTGTGGAGGGAGCTCGGCTCCTGAGTCCTCTTCGCATGCTGACATCCCCAAAGTCACATACATGTACATAATGAAAAATTAAGAGGCTAAAAAAATGAATGTGTGAATAGTTGCACAGAGCGATAATACTCAGGTCCGTGTCATTTATTGCAATGGAGAGCACATGGAAGAGAAATGCTGTTGCATGCACCCTAAATCTAGGCAGCTTCTTTATAGCCTGCTATTGCTTCCTACTCTTTCTGCCTATCTCTTCCAACTAATCCTTTTTCTTCATTTTAAGACTGTCTGTTCTGGGATTGCAGGTCAGTTAAATACAATGTATGTTCCGCTGTGTTTATTTGTGGACACCATATTTCATACATTAATGGTTGGGTGCAACGATGTTCTCGCACACATCTGGGAATATGGCCACCAACATGTAGCCCATTTTATGACCTCATATCCTTGGTTATTTACTCTGTTATGCTGGGTCACAGAGCTGTGTCATTCAGATCATTCTACACTGCAAATGGGGTATAAGACTGCCCTGGTTTTCCTTTTCGTAAAGCACATCCTGTACCCTGGATCTCCCTAAGTTTTGTGCAGTGTCCCTTGCTTACTCGCCTAATGAAGGGTGTTATACCCGAAACGTTGTCACTTATTTCTTTACTTACTGTGGTGTGATTTGTGGATATGAGATACTCCTAATATATCCTATGTTAAGCATTTCTCCAGGCCTTCTTCAGTAGTTGGCTCCAAAGGAAACTGGCACCCTATACAATTTACCCCATAATCCTATTGATGATTAGGACAATTTTGGTCACCAGATGGATTTACATGTCTTATTCACAACTGCAGAATACAGTCGGCGATATCATACACTTTCTTTACCGTTTTATATTATGTTGATGTTATTCAAGCTTTGCATTGCCTTGTTTTGTTTCACACGATGTGAGGATTCCCCAGTCTGCATTCACAGAGAGTAACTGCAGACTTTAGGCCTAAACCTGGATAACCCCTTTAACCTCCTTACTCTCAATCCCATCCACAAGGTCATTAGCTGATGACAAAAAAACTTTGGGAGAATAACAACTGAGCTGGACTGTATAATATTACAGAATGATCTAGATAAGATGTCAGCATGAGCAAACACATAGTGGATTAATATTGAAAAATGTAGAGTAATGCACCACAACCGGAGGAAACCTATTGGTGCATATAAATTGGATGGAAATCTACTCGGGACTACAGAGCAGGAGAAGGACTTGGGTGTTTTGTTTGGTTACAAGTAAGCTGAGCTGTAGCACTCAATGTCAAGCAGCAGCTGCAAAAAGCAAGCAAGTAAGATAGTATGGTGATTAAAAGAAATGGATAAAAACCCTTGATCCCAATGTATTATTACCCTTCTATAATTCCCTTGTAAGTTAACCAACCTTCACCATACCACTTGAACTCAACATCCAGACTTAAACAGCTGAAAACCTTCTTGGTGAAAGCAAGACAGATGGCTAGCACACTGAGGTGTCCGAGTATAGCTTCTATTATACTCTGTGGAAAGTGAGGGATGAGTGAAAAGCAAAATCGGAAAAGATGCAGAGGTTACCTAAACAGGCAGATCATGAGGCAGTGATTTATCTTACCCTAGAGCTGGACTCACAGCCACACAGCTCATTACTGCAGCACAATGTTCTCTGTGCTGAATATGTGCTAAACACAGAAGGAAGCAGGACTCCCACTGTTACTGTGTATAGGAGACATCATAGCAGCTAGTCTCCTCCAGCTAGTTTAGAGAGAAATTATGGCCTGCAGAAGGAAAAACTGATTAATAAAGAATCAGAATACATCTAATATATAATTGCCTAGAATACTACTTCCTGCAATTTGTGCCAACTTCCGTGGCTTTGTCCGGAGCTAATGTCCGGAGATTAATTGCCTAGAATACTACTTCCTGCAATTTGTGCCAACTTCCGTGGCTTTGTCCGGAGCTAATGTGCGGAGCTAATGTGCGGAGCTAATGTGCGGAGCTAATGTCCGGAGATAATGTCCGGAGATAAGTGACGTCAACAGTGTCCAGTGTCTGATTCGTTGCCGCCTGCTGCTAGCGACCAATCAGAAACGTGCCGTGCTGTCACACACTCCGCCCACCATTTTAGTGTGATTTTTTTAATTTTTACCTCACAGCAAGTTTCTACTGCGTGGAGGCGGGCCCAGTGACGTTGCTCTTCAAGCTCCTGCCGAATTTCGTCAAAAAAATGATAATACCATTTACCAAAACTATATATATTTAGTTGTGAAGTGGTTCAATGACATTTTCACACCAATTTTGAACTTTTGTTTGGTGTTTTCTCCATATACTGCCTATTATTTTTGTTCTTTCTTACTATTATTTATTAATTGTATTATTCTTACATTTGAATAAATAAAGTATATATGGATTCTAGACTCCCGATTCTTTAGAATCGGGCTGCCATCTAGTGTTATATAATGCCGAGAAAATTTATTATTCCTCATGTATGCACACAACCGTTTATTCTGAAAAGTTACCTGAAATAACAGGTACTCTTTAGGCTGTACCTTGACTTATAAATTCTTAATATTACACAAGAAATAATCACCTACAATTACAAAATCGTATCTGGAGAAAAGAGGAAGTAAACCTTGATCGATCTGTTACATATGTGTTGTCAATATGATTATGATCTCTTCTTACAATGGAAAACCATTTTAAACCAGCATTTCTCTTGCAGTCTTCACAACGTAAAGCATCCAGAAGGGACCGATCAAGGGAAGAAACCTTCCAACTCTCCAGATGGACACCTATAATAAAAGACATCATTGAGGTGAGGGAGAAAGCAGTCTATCCATCAAGTAATGAGTCAGGGGTACACAACCAGCTTTGTCATGATTATTTTGGATTGTTGAGCTACAATTCTCATGTACGGTATAAGGTCTCTTGGTGAACCAACCAGCAGGTTAGTTAGTGCACTATTTCCCTTAGACAGTATATAATCGTATATTCCCTGGGCATGATTCCCCAGGATCGGTAGATTTAGACTGATGGGCATGTGTCAAGGAAGTTGGACAACTTTAGTGGGGAGGAAACAAGGATCAGGAATAATGTCAATCTGCCAATGCTGTGTTTCCTGCGCCATGAGTGCAGCCTGAGGCGAGCAGCGGGGCTTTATCCTGCTCTTTTTTTGCATCACATTTATGGGCATGGCAGAGCCGTTCCCACACTTCATTTGGCCTCCTTTTATTGAAAATGGTAAAATCTGCTTGAATTTCCGCCGTTGAAAACCACTTTCTCTTTTAAACTAAATTGTTCAAAAATTCTTGATGTTTTTAAAGTGAGCTGTAACTGTTATTTATTCGGACTCCCATGACAGCACCACGAGTGAGGGGATCTGCCCTTCAGGAACAGAAAACCTACAGATACAAAAGGGCAGCACCTCTCCCACGTATCAGTTGGTTTCCTGTTCCTATAGGGACTGGATCCTACAGAAGATGGATCCCAGGCCGACTCGGGTAGCGAGGGGGTCTCCTACCTCGGCCACTGTGGAGTTCCTGGAGGCATCACGGTGGCCCTGGCAGGGCTGCACGTCGGTGATGCTCACAGCAGGGAGCGGTGGGACAGGGGTCTTTCCGTCTCCAGCTGGCGCCAGGTGAGTATGTGCCCCTCGTTGTGTCCCCGGGGTGTATGGTGGTTCTAGAGGCTATCGGTTCCGGGGGGAAGCCGTCCGGGACACCGCTGGCTGTCCGGGCGTCCCGCGCTGACAGGAAGCGCTGGGGGCCGCGGTGACGTCTAGGGGCAGAGCCGGCGTGTGTTTCCGGGTCGGGTTGCCGCGCATGCGCGGTGACTCCAAGATGGCGGCGCCCACCGGTAATTGCATGCCAAGCAAGGCACGGGCTTCCTGCCTGTCACCAGCACCTGGGGGGCGGACAGCGAATCAGGGGCAGCGCCAGGCATTCTGCTGAACCGGAGGACGGGATTTAAGCAGGCTCCAGACCCGGACCGTTGCTTCTGTCCTCAAGGTGTGAGGATGGAGAGTGACCATGAGCAGCAGGCCCTGCTGCCGGAGGAAATTCGTCAGAAGCCCAAAGCCAAGGACCATGTCAGGAGAAGTGACGATTCCGGTCGTAAAAGCTCCTCCAAACAAGGATCTGATGCATCATCCAGAAAAGACTCTCCCCCCCCCCCCCCCCCCCTCGTATGCCGGTATCTTTTTTTCTGCAGCCACTGGTAAGTGATCTATGAGAAAGTTCACTCAGTGACGCAGTCCCCCTCATATTATTTATTCTAGGGGAAGAAGTGCATCGGTAAGGCTAAACACAAGGGATGCGCCCTCTGTGGATTCCCCTTACCAGATTCATGCTCAAAAAAACTGTGCCCCCTGTATCCAGCAGACGGTGAGGTCTCAGGGAGGGGTGGAGTGGCACTAAGTCTAGAAAGACTACATTGCCTTACTATACTCCCTAAGGTAGCGGAAGAATCTACTAATATGGCGGCAAGCCTGAAGGAGATGATCAGGGCAGAAATTAAGCAGTCTCTTAAGTCTCTGTCTCAAGCAGGACCCTCAAAATCCATAGGTCCCCTGGTCTCTGTCTCTTCAGGGGATGAGGATAGGGATGAAGGCTCCTACGATTCGGGTCCCTCGTCGGGAGAAGATTCTGGCCGCTTTTGTTTACCCCTTGATAGGATTGTCAAGTCAGTCAGGAACGATGGGCATAGCAGATCCCAAGCCGCAGTTATCCAAGGAAGAGATCATATGGACTTGATCAGAAGAAACTTAGGTCTTTTCCATTGAATGAAAAGATTCAGAAACTTATTTATAGGGAATGGAAGAAACCTGAGAAGAAAGGTTCCCTGCCACCAGCTTTGAAGCGTAGATATCCCTTTGACCAGGGGTCCCCAACTCCAGTCCTCAAGGCCCACCAACAGGTCATGTTTTCAGGATTTCCTTAGCATTGCACAGGTGATGCAATTATTACCTGGGCAAGGCTGAGGAAATCCTGAAAACATGACCTGTTAGTGGGCCTTGAGGACTGGAGTTGGGGACCCCTGCCTTTGACGACCCAGCAGTCAGCACTTGGGACAAGGCCCCTAAGCTAGATGCGGCCGTGGCCAAAGTCTCAAAACGAGCCTCGCTGCCTTTTGAGGATATGGGATCTCTTAAGGATCCACTTTGCAGAAAGGCAGACTCCTTCCTTAAGGGAGCCTGGGAAATGGCGGCTGGTTCCTTAAGGCCAGCAGTGGCATCAACTTGTATGGCCAGATCAATGATGGTCTGGCTGGATCAATTAGAATCCTAGTTAAAGGAAGGGGCTTCTAGAGATGCTATGTTAAGTGCTCTGCCGGTGATCCAGGAGGCCGCTGATTTCTTATCAGATGCTTCTATCAACTCCGTTAAGATGGCTGCTAGGGCGGCGGGTCTCTCTAATGCTGCTAGGAGAGCCCTATGGTTGAAATGCTGGTCAGGGGACATTCAAGCGAGATCAAAACGCTTCGTCATTCCATGCAAAGGAGAGTATTTATTCGGTCCAGCATTGGATGAGTTGCTAGAGAATGCTGGCAACGATAAGAAGTTGTTCCCTAATTTATCCATATCCTACAGTCATCCCTTCAACAAGAGGTAGACCTCTTTGCCACCAAATGCAACAGAAAAGTAAGAAAATTCTGTTCCTTGAATGCCAGGGAGAATCCTCTGGCTGTGGACGCCTTCCTGATAAAATGGGATTTTCATTTGGCCTACGCTTTCCCACCATTGAACCTGCTGCCTCTAGTGGTGAGGAAAATCAGGGAGGATGGGGCAAAAGTTATACTGATTGCCCCGTTCTGGCCCAGAAGGACCTGGTTCGTATGGCTCAGAACAATGTCGGTAGACAATCCCTGGGTACTTCCAGACATCCCGGACTTGCTCTACCAAGGTCCGATCAGCCATCCACAAGTGAAGGGACTCCATTTAACGGCATGGAGTTTGAGCAGTCGTTGTTAAGACAGAGGCTTCTCCCCGAATTTAGTAGATACCCTTAAGAGTAGGAAACAGATCACAATGAAGATCTACTCTAGAATTTGGAAGAAGTTCCTGGCCATATCAGACTTCGACATAAAAGAAGGCGTGCCGATACGCCAGATCTTAGAATTTCTGCAGAAGGGATAGGAATTAAATCTTTCCACGAGTACTCTAAAAGTACAGGTCTCAGCCCTAGGAGCCCTGTTCTCTTGTAATATTGCCAACAATTACTGGGTTTTGATGTTTATTAAGGCTGTTGATAGAGCTAGACCCATACGTAAGAGTATGTCGGTTCCGTGGGATCTTAATCTAGTCCTTTCATCATTGACAAAAGAACCCTTCGAACCCCTACAATCAGCCTCAATAAAGATGCTATCCCTTGCAACAGCTTTCCTGGTAGCGATAACATCTGCACGTAGAGTAGGAGACATCCAGGCGCTTTCCAGGCTTCCCCCTTATACAGAATTCTTGCAGGATAGGGTAATCCTCAGACCGGACCCAGCTTACTTGCCGAAAGTACGGTAGCATCCCATTTCCACAGGTCTCAGCAAATAGTTCTACCATCATTTCTCCCTAATCCTTCTAACTCTAAAGAAGAGGAACTCCATACATTAATATAAGAAGATGTCTTCTGCAATATATCTCAGTCACTGATACTTGGAAGAGAGATAATGAACTATTCTTATCCTTTCAAGGTCCTAGGATAGGGTATAGAGTATCAAGATGCACTCTAGCTAGATGGATTAGGGAGGCTATCTCTCTGGCTTATACAGCAGGTGGGGGTCTGGCTCCGCAGAATCTGAAGGCGCATTCCACCCGGGCCATGGCATCATCCTGGGCGGAAAGATCTGGAGTTTCAATCGAACAAATATGTAAGGCGGCCACATGGTCATCCCCTTCCACCTTTTATAAACACTATCGGTTGGACTTGGGGTTCTCCTCTGATATCATCTTCGGGTTAAAGGTGCTGCAGTCTATAGTCCCTCCCTAAGGTAGCTTAGATCTCTGTAAATCTCTCGTGGTGCTGTCATGGGAGTCCGAATAAAGCATTAAGCTACTTACCGGTAGCAGCATTTTTCGGAGGCCCATGACAGCACCCTTAGTTCCCTCCCTAAATTTACTAACCGCGGTAGTCCTCTCAGGCTCTGAAATACAACTGATACATGGGAGAGGTGCTGCCCTTTTGTATCTGTAGGTTTCCTGTTCTTGAAGGGCAGATCCCCTCTCTCGTGGTGCGGTCATGGGCCTCCAAAAAATGCTGCTACCGGTAAGTAGCTTAATGCTTTCTTATTTTATTTTAATGGAGTACTTAATACAAAACCAACCGGGAGTACACCACTGAACCTCTCTGTGCGCGAGGCGGTATTTTGCTTGACAAACATCAAAGGAGAAAAAGCAAAAGCCCACAGAGGATTTCTGTGGTATGCACCCAGTTGGTTGTAGGGAAATTTATCATCTTTGTTTTTCTGGGGGGGGTGGCATAACTTTTTGGAACGGAGAGGCACAGAAGAAAAAGGAAAGCTGCTCCAGAATTGGGGGAGCAGTGCCAATTGGATGTGATACTCTGTTTAAAAAGAAAAAAAGTAATGAAGTCCTCTTTAAACCCTTCCTGACATTGTTGGGAAGGTGTTCCTGCTTCATGTTGTATAAGGATATCATGGTGATTGTGCAGGCACGGCTCCTATGCTCCCATGATCGCCGCTGGGATCCAGGCTTTACTGATAGCTGAGGTGTTGCAGCAACATCTAGTGCCAGTGATTGTAGCATTTAGGAGGTTGAGAGGATAGTTGCTCCTCCCTCACCCCATCACCCCTTCCAGCGATGTGATCACAGGGAGCCTATGGGAGTCATGCCAACCAGAGCTCAAACAGCCTTTGGGTCTGAGAAGTGCAATGGTCGGTTAGACACTGCATTACGCCGGGACAAATAGACCTCCTGTCCATGTGTCTGTTTATATAAAGAATAGTGATCAGCGAGTATACTCTTTGCTCGGGTTTTCCCGAGCACACTCGGGTGACCTCTGAGTATTTGTTAGTGTTCGGAGATTTAGTTTTCATTGTGGCAGCTGAATGATTTACAGCTACTAGACAGCTTGAATACATGTGGGGATTCCCTAGCAACCAGGCAACCCCCGCATGTACTCAGCCCGGCTAGTAGCTGTAAATCATTCAGCTGAGGCAATGAAAACTAAATCTCCAAACACTAACAAATACTCAGAGATCAACACAGCAACGAGTATACTCGCTCATCACTAGTAAAGAATAAAAATCTGTTTCAACAATTGAAAAGCATTTGTAAACTAAAAGTACATATAATTGGTATTTGCGTGTCCAAAATGACCACTGCAAAAAGTAACAGTAAAAATTTTTTTTATTTTTTTTCAATCATACTGCCATACAAATAATGGGGAAAAAATGCAATCAAGGAGTAGTTATGAGATTTTTCACATGGTTTTTGTGATATCTTTATACTGTCCTTATCCGGTCGTATTTTTCACTTCCTTTCACTTATGAAATATTGAATGTCCACTAGTTTTCTTTTTTTTTTTTATATATATATATATATATATATATATATAATATATATATATATATATACATATATACATAAACAATAGCTGTCTGGGTGTCTTTTGATCTTTCCCATTGACTTGTAAAGTACAGAGCGTCATCTGAGCGGAAAACGACTAAAGGATAATGAGGTCACATCTTTAAACTGCTTGTTTAAAAGAAAAGATGCTTTACCTAGTGGAAAGGGTTACGAGTTGCTGGGAAAAGGGCGTGGCCTAAACTGTCACCATGGTGCTCCCTCTTTCATCATTCTAGGATGCCGATACAGTTGAACTTCCCATGACGTGCGGTGGGCCCAGAGCCAGCGCCCCTCGGCTCACAGGCCCCATAGCGGCTCCGTGGCCTGCCGCCATTGTGTCTCCCTGCTCTGCTGCAGAGTTCAGCTGTATCAGCACACTGCGTATGCTAATACAGTTAACCAAATTGATACAAAAATACATTGGCAAGATCGCATTTACAGAATAATGCAGCACAATGCAGGACTGCCCCGCCACATATTTTGCATGTGCTTCTTCCATTCCCAAGGCTTCAAATGCATTTGCACTTCACTATAGTTGCAGCCTAACCAGATACTTATAGGACCTTTTTTCTGTTCTTCTCAATATTGATTGTTTTCAATAATTTTTTTTTAATCCTATTTCAATAAATATTAACTGTTTAGTATTTTTGGGGCAGTCTCCTTCCTTTGTTGGTATGTAGTCCCCCTTTTTCAGTTGAGCTTTTGTCTCAGTAGGTCCATGTGAAAGGGAGCCTTCTATTCCTTCCTAATATAGTAATATTAATTTATTAATTTTCTGGTTACTTGCAGGACAATATAGAAAATAAACTGGACTCTCGGGAGTGGCCCTACTGTTCAGAGTGTCCTGCTGCATGGAATGGTTCTGGGGCCGTCAGGTATGTGAAATAAATGTAATATCCCCGAAGTTTGGCACTTCTGTGTTTTTTTTTTTTTTTATTTATTACCTATATTTCCTGTCTTCTACATGTTTTTGTTAAATAAATATATATATATGTGAAAGCCAGCGCGAGCAACACACTCCTGATTCATCTGACCACATGGATGTTTAGCATCTACTTGGATAGATTGGTATTCCAGTTGTCAGACCGAGAACACAACTGTGTGACCTGACCCCGACTGCAGATGATGTATTATGTGAATATTAATGCATGTTTTGCCTTCAGCGCTCGACAAAAGCAAAATACGATGACTCGGGAGGATCGGAAGTCTGTTTCCAAACTAATTATTTTTATAATCGGTGGGATGACGTACTCTGAAATACGTTGTGCTTATGAAGTGACACAAGCCAACAAGTTTGTCCAAGTTATTATCGGTAAGTGTTAGAGCATCAGTGTTCTCTTTAGTTGTATGACCTTTGCGGACAACAGGCATCCAAGGAATCCAGAATCGAGTGATAAAGCCTGACACTGTGTCAAGAGGAGTGATGGGCTAACGACAGACTTAGCTTTCTCCGGAACTGTGGTTATTGCACAGCACGGGACCTATTCTGTGGTCATTATATTGTAGAATATGGTCTCTCCTTCCCTTGAGGTGTTTTTTTTTTTTTTTTTAAATCCACATTTATGTTAAATATTGGAAATGGCTTAATACAGTGAAACAATCTCTTTAACTTGCACAGATGTTGGCAAACTGTTAATGGTAATCATGACCAAAAAGGTAATCAATCTGCAGATATAGGATTAATCTGCAGTTACATAGCCTTCGCACCCTGCCTATCTGCCTTAGGCTAAGTTCACACTGGTATTTTTGCTGCAGTTTTTCTGTAGCAAAACCTGAGTGCTTGGCAGGAAAGAAGCTGGGACGAAAACGCAGATTTTTCTGCAGTTTTTGCGGCGGTTTTGTGTTTTTGTTTTTTTTTTTAAATTCAATTCAATGGGTGAAGAAAGCTAAAAATCTGATTTTAAAAAAATGAAAAAAAAAAAAGAGTTCAAATCATCTCCATTTTGACCCATTAAAAATAAAACAATTAAAAAAACACATTTGGTATTGCTGTATTCGTAAAAGTCCAATCTATAAAAATATAAAATTAATTAATCCATCCGATAAAAAGCATAAGGCTGCCGTCACACTAGCAGTGTGGTCAGTATTTTACATCCGTATTTGTAGCCAAATCCAGGAGTGGAACAATTAGAGGAAAAGTATAACAGAAAGATATGCACCACTTCTGTATTTCTCTATCGCCTTTCATTGGGGGACACAGGAACCATGGGTGTATGCTGCTGCCACTAGGAGGCTGACACTATGCAAATAAAAAAGTTAGCTCCTCCTCTGCAGTGTACACCCTACCGACAGGAAGTAGGATATCCAGTTTAGCTTAGTGTCAGTAGGAGGTGGACACGGGTCTTTCATTAGACCCTTATCTACCTCAATGTGCGTCGTTTCTTTTCAGATTTTCTGGAGGGATACAGGGTGAACAGTCACACCTGTAGTCCCACAATACGGACTATGAGTACGGCGTGTACTGCCACCCCGTATCCTCATAGATCCCCCACCAGGACCAAGATCCTAGCACACAAGCGTGCTTAGAAGTCCGGTCCTGGCTCCGTCCCCCACCCACTCGCCCACCAGAGCCTGTCGGTTGGAGGAGACGAGGACGTCCATCCGCTCCCTGGACGTCTGATATTTTCCCACAGAATGAGGTTAGTAAGGACGGCGTGGGATTTTTTTAGGTGAGTATTCCAAAGTACCTCTGGGTCCTTCCTCAGTTCCAGAGTAGTCATTTGGGGGTCCCTTGGGATTTTTTCCAGGCTGTATTGACCTGGTTGACATTTTCTCATGGGGCGGGGGTCGTCGCCCCATTAGCGTGGCAGCCGCGCTGTTCTTGGCCTTACAGGCGGCCGCGCTGCCTTTTTCCCCCGCACTGTGCTCTGTTCCAATGCGGCGGCCATGCGGCAGCCTCTGCCTTTTTTCCCCCTGCGGCTGCACTGTTTCTGTCCTGGCGCGGCGGCCTTCTGGTAACCGCGCCGATTTCCTTGTGGCCGCACTATTCTTTTCTGACACGGCGTGGCAGCCTCGCTGGCAGCCGCGCCGCTTTCTCCTGCGGCTGCACCGCTTTCTTCTGGTGCGGCGGCTTTGCAGGCACCGCCGCCGCTTCCTCCTACGGCCGCACTGTGCCCTTTTACCATGGCACGGCCTTGCAGGAAACCGCGCCGCTTCACCCGCCGCCGCGGCCCTTCCCGGCGGCCGCCGGCCTTAAATTTAGCCCCGGCTTCTTCCGGGGCCTACTTCCGGCGCTGCGTCTCCTCCCACTTCCTTTCCCTCGGGCGGGCTTTTCTCCCGCCCGACTATTATCAGCAAGCTCCGCCCACCGCCGCCATCTTGGTGCTCCTGGCCTGGCGGTTAAGCCCCGCCCACCACTCCCAGGCAGCCACAGATGCTTATTTCAGTGCCAGGAACGTTTTTCTTTGCACATCCTAAGAGTGCAAATTCCTGGCATCCTCGCATCTCCCCACTGCTGTTCTTCAGACCTGCAGCAAGTTTCGGACAAGAGTGCCCCAGATGTGTCTGCCTGTTCTCCTAGGGGCTATCGTTCCTGAGGAGCATCTTCAAGGCCGTGCAACCTTCCATCTGGATCCCGCAGTGTCTGCCGTGAGTACCTTTGCACCGCAGTTTGTCTCAATCCCCGGTCCCCTAGTCTTCTGACATTTACCTCAGGGGCCCGTTCGGTCTAATTTTAAGGAAGGTCACTCCCGACCTCCTACTTTTTCCTGTGCCTGTGCCTTAGTGAAACACTTTCAGGGTGCGTCTTGTAACCGCAAGCTTCCCTCACAGGCCTGCAGCAACCCACATTATGTTCACCACCCAAGACCCCCCCTGCTGCTCCGCCTCAGAGTGAAGTCCCCACCCCAGGCTGGGCCTCCCCTCTGTCTCTATCAATAGCGGATCTCACACGGGTGTCCCAGACCCTTGTGTCCGTGCTCGATCGGTTGCCCCTGCAGACTTCCGCAGTAGCCAGCGGGTCGCAAGAAGCTCCGTCCGAGTCTTCCAATACAGGCCGTGAAAGATCCAGACAGGAACGCTGGTCTGAGTTCTCTCCTCGGTCCATCTCGCCCCACGGTCCTTCTCTGTGGTCGACTTCCCCCTGATCCTCCCCCCCCCGAGTAAGGCGAGGTTTTTCTCTGATGCGCCTTCGGAGGATAATTTGGGGCCGGAGTCTAACCAGATCATAACATGAGGGATATGGTTCAAGGCCTCATTGGAGCGTCCAATCTGACCTGTGGCATCAAAGATTCCTCGACGGAACCCGCAGATCAGGCGGTTTCGTTTAGACGGTCTAAATTACCTCCCAAGGGATTCGCTCCTCATCCTGAATCGAGGAGCTTCTGGCCAGAGAAAGAGCGAATTCGACCAGACGTTCTCACAGAGACAAGCGTCTTGGAGTCTCATATCTCTTTCCTCCGGACCTCATCGCCAACCGGAATGAGAGGCGTTAGAGAACGACCTCTCCCTCTGTGGATCCGCCGCTGCTAGACTTGCCACCAACACAGTCTTCACGCTGTCCGGTGGGGAGACTCTGACAGATTCCATCGATAGGATCATGAAATCCTTCGTGAATTCGACTTTCGAAGTTGCCGCATCATCTCTATGCCCGGCTTTCGCTTCCACTTGGGTTTCGAAGTCTGTATCCGAAGGGGCTAAACAACTCCGTTGGGGCATTCAGGCCGGAGCTCCACCAGACTGGATGGCGGAAGTTTCCACCCAGATTACTCACGCCGGGGAATAATTTGTTCCCTGGACGTCGCGTCTTCAGTACAGTAATGTTGTTGCCAGCCGTCACTCTGTTTGGCTCGAGTCATCAAAGAAGTCCCTTACGGGCCTGCCTTTTTCAAGGATCACGTCTTTTCGGTTCCAAGCTGGACCAAATTACTAAGGAAGCCACTGGCGGCACCAGTTCTCTTCCTAGGCGGCAACTTCGGTCCTTTCGGCTTTTCTCGTCGCTTTGCAGCATCAGATTCCTTTTTCGCAACAGCAGAGGCCTCAGGCACGTTAAGAGAAGAAGGTATTCTTCGACTCACTCCTTCCTGGCGTTCCCTCTACTTCTAAGGTGGATTCTCCAGGTCCAGGACTGGAAGTTCCACCTAGGCATGACCCACGACTAGACTCCAGCCCATTTCCCAGGCTGGGCAGCCGTCTCCTGTTCCTCAGGGACGTCTGGGTCTCCTCAGTAGAGGACGCATGGGCCAGGGAACTTGTATCCTCTGGATACAAAATAGATTCATTTCACGGCCCTGGGATCGTTTTCTTTGAATCCCAACCTCCAAGAGACCCCGCTCTAGTCCCGGGTTTCTTTACAGCCATTGTTTCCCTCCTTAAATCCGGGGTAATCGTTCCCGTCCCAGAACAGGAACGGTTTAAATCTCTTTGTACTGAAAGAGGACTACACGGTTCATCCCAGTCCGGATCTCAAATTGCTTAACAGGAAGTCTCGTCTTGAAACACTTCAGGATGATATTCCCTCATTCAGTAATCGCTTCCATGGAGGCTCAGGAATTTCGGTTTCAGGCTCCCGAAAGTCTATCAATCTTCCCCGACGCTCTAGCCGTTGCGGGTGGCTCGTCAATAGGAAGAAGTTCCGTCTTGTTCGGCGCCTCGTATCTCTGGGCATGTTCTTCGTCACTTGTCTGACCAGAGTCTTTCTTCCCGAAGACACGATTTCCCTCCTTTGTCGGGAAGTTCGCTTGCTCCAGGGTTCTCGGCTCCCCTCCTTTCCGATGGGCCATAAAGGTCCTAAGGAGGTTGGTTGCAACATCGGAAGCAATTTTCCCTTCACCCGTTTCATTCAAGACTTCTTCAGCAGGCTATTCTATCACAGGGGGACACGTCTGTCTTCTCCCTGCATCGTCCGATCCGGCTTTCTCCCGGGTCAAACGGTTCCTCGACTGGTGGCCGAGGTCACTTCTCTTATCCCAGAGCAGATCCTTCACAGCATATCCTTTCTTCCAGTTCCCTGGCAGGTGGTGACGAGGAACGCCAGCCTGCTCGGCGGAGGCGTGGGGCTTTGTCACCTGTTCTTTTCAGGGTTGTTGGTCGGCGCAGGAGTCCTCTCTACCGATCAATGTCCTCGAGTTCCGGATCATCTTTCTGTCTTTCACTGGATAAGGATTCTCAGCAGCCTGCCAATTCGAATCCAGACAGACAATGACACAGCAGTGGCATATGTCAACCTCCAGGGGTGGACTCTGAGTTCTCTGGCCTCTGCCGAGATCCCAGGATCCTCCTCTGGACAAAGGCTACGGTCCTGGTGAGATCCGCAGCGCATGTCCCCGGCGTGGACTATTAGGCCGCCGACTTCCTCGGCTGCGAGGGCCTCGCGGCAGGGGAATGGTCCTTACTTCAGGAGGTCTCCTACCTGATTGCTCTTCGATGGGGGACTCCAGAGGTGGACCTCACGGCGTCCCGATTGAACAGGAATGTCCCTCGGGTCGTCCCAAGGTCCCGCGATTATCTCGCAGTGGTGTTTACTCTTTGGCCATTCCTTGGTCGCAGTTCGTGCTCCCCTATCGGTTCCCACCCCTTCCCTTGCTTTCCAAGCTGTCGAAAAAGAAGGGGTGCTGGGCATTCTGATCATCCCGGATTGGCCCAGGAGGTCTTGGTTTGCGGACATCGTCAATCTTCTCGCGGACGCCCCTGGTGCCTTCCAGACAGACCGGATCTGCTGTCCCACGGTCCGATCTGCCACCCGAATTATCAGTCGCTCAGTTTAACGGCGTGGTTGTGGACACCACAGTTCTAAGAGTGTCTGGCCTTTCGGCCCGGATGAGTCACACTATAATCCAGGCTAGGAAGCCTTCGTCTTCCAGGATCTACTATCGTACCTGGAAGGCTTACTTTCGTTGGTGCAAGTCCAACCGCTTTTCACCTATGTCCTTTTCCCTGCCTTCCATTTGGTTTTCCTTCAGGCAGGACTGGATTCGGGCTTCACTCTTAGTTCCCTAAAGGACCAGGTTGCTGCGCTCTTCTTCCCTTTGAGAAGATGTTATCTTCTCAGCCGCAGGTTAAGACCTTCCTTCAAGGAGTAGCCCATTCTGTCTCTCCGTACAGGGCCTCTGTGGATTCATGGGATCTAAAGGTTGTGCTGGTCGCTCTTGGGGGTTCCCCCCTCTGAGCCTCTCAGGGAGTTTTCCATGTCAGTTCTATCTGGGAAGGTGGCTTTTCTCAGGTCCATCACTTCGATCCGCCGCATTTTCAAATTGGCGGCCATTTCTTGCCGATCTCCTTTCTTGATTTTCCACCAGGACAAGGTGGTCCCAGGCCTCCGCCTTCCTTCCTTCACAAGGTGGTTTTCACCTTTCCACCTCAACGAGGACACCGTTCTACCTTCCTTTTGTCCAGTTCCGATTCATCCTCTGGAGCAATCGTTGAACAGGCTGGACCTCGTCAGGGCAGTGAGGATCTCCCTTGCTAGCACGGCTGCTTTCCGAAAGCTGTATTCTCTTTTCGCCATCCCTTATGGTGCGTGTGAACGCCTGCCGGATTCCAAGGCGACTATTGCTTGCTGGATCAGGATTCCAAGGCGACTATTGCTTGCTGGATCAGAACGGCAATTTTGGAAGCTTACCGGGTCAAGAACAGAGTGCCCCTCCAGAGAGAAAGGCTCACTCTACCCGGGCAGTCGGCGCTTCCAGTGCGGTGCGTCACAGGGCTTTCACCGACGGCTTCGCAAAGCGGCAACCTGGTCTTCCATCCACACGTTTCGCTGAACTTTACAAGGTCCATACCTATGCTTCGGCGGACGCCAGCCTGGGCAGAAGGATCCTGCAGGCGGCAGTGGTGAGTCCTCGGACCTGATGAAAGTCTGTTTTTCCCACCCCAGGGACTGCTTTGGGACGTCCCATGGTTCCTGTGTCCCCCAATGAAAGGCGATAGAGAAAACAGGATTTTTGGTTGCTTACCGTAAAATCTGTTTCTCGGAGCCTTCATTGGGGGACACAGCTCCCTTCCAAGTTGAACAGCTTTGTTTACTGTTTACGTTTGAGTTCTTTGAACACTCTTTGAGTGTTTGAAACTGTTAATCTGTGGAGCGCCATGGAATTTGTTGGCGCTATATATAAAGTTTATTATTATTATTGTTATATTATTCTTTCTCCTTTACACGTTGCTTCTCCTACTGCTTTCTCACTAACTGAATATCCTACTTCCTGTCGGTAGGGTGTACACTGCAGAGGAGGAGCTAACTTTTTTATTTGCATAGTGTCAGCCTCATACACCCATGGTTCCTGTGTCCCCCCAATGAAGGCTCCGAGAAACAGATTTTACGGTAAGCAACCAAAAATCCTGTTTTATCACCCACTCCTCCTGGTTTTGGCTTACAAATACTGATGTAAAATACTGACCAAATACTGCTAGTGTGACGCCGGCCTAAGAAGAAAAATCAGCCCCAAAATTGAATTATTTTTGGCATTGCAACAAGATGCAATCAAAACATTGCATCTTCTCCAAAATGGTATCCGTAAAAACGTCAGCTCAGGGCGCAAAAAAAAAATGAGCCCTCACAGCCCCATATCCTGAAAAATGAATACTTTGATTTTGTCGCAATTTTCTGAGATATGTATTTTTTTTATTTAACCACTTAAATAAAACTATACATGTTTTGGTATGTGCATACCTGTACTGACCTGGAAAATCATCTTGCCAAGTCACTTTTACCTTAACTCCCAAAAAGGAATTGGAAAATTGCACTTTGTTTTTTTTGCAATTTCACTATACTTTTACTAGGAAATTGGAAAAAAATCCACTATCTAGTAGAAAGAATAGTGAAATATAGAAAGAAGAGAAAAAAAAAAAAAGCAAGCTCACCATGTGTAGAAATCCAGTGTGCAGGGACATCGCTCTGACCAGCGTAACAGCAATGAAAACACAGATAGGAGTCCAGCACCGTTATTTAATGGCGCTGTGGAAAAAGTGTATAGCACCCCCCAGAGTCGGATTTTCTCCAGGGTCTCCGATGGTAGCTGAGACCCCAGAGAACATTATTAACCGTACAACGGCGACCGCAAAAGTGCGATTTGCCATTTAATTTCTCTGTCCTCTGATATGATCGCACATCAGAGGACCGAGAAATAGAGTCCCCGATCACCCCCCGACACTTACCAGTGTCTTCCAGTGTCCCTGGATCCTCCTGCTTCACGGCTACCCCCCCCCCCCCCAATAGCCGCTGGTGTCCTCTTCCAGTAAGAAAATGGCGGGCGCATGTGCAGTGTGCCCGCCGAGATCTGCCGGCCAACACCCAGCATCAATAGGAAGATTTTTCCTATTAGTTCATTTTGGTCACTGTAATAGTCTTTCACAGTGATCAAAATAAAAAAAAAAAAGTAAATAAACCCCCCTTTATCACCCCCTTAGTTAGGGAAAAATAATAAAATAAAGAAAATGTATTTATTTCCATTTTCCCTATTAGGGTTAGAATTGGGCTAAAGTGAATTGGGCTAAAGTTAGGGGTAGGGTTGGGGCTAAAGTTAGGGTTAGATTTGGGGTTGGGATTAGGGTTTGAGTTAGGGTTGAGGTTGGTATTAGGGTTATGGTTAGGATTGGGATTAGGGTTAGGGGTGTGTTGGGGTTAGTGTTGGAGTTAGAATTGGGGGGTTTCCACTGTTTAGGCACATCAGGGGTCTCCAAACGCGACAAGCACCACCATTGATTCCATACAATTTTGCGTTCAAAAAGTCAAATGGTGCTCCCTCCCTTCTGAGCTCTGCCATGCCCCAAACAGTGGTTTACCCCCACATATGAGGTATGGGCGTACTCAGGACAAATTGGACAAAAACTTTTGAGAAAAAAAATTTGGGGCTAAAAAATCATTTTTGTGGAAAAAAAAAAAAAAAAACATGTATGTATGTATGTATATGTGTATATGTATGTGTGTATATATATATATATATATATATATATATATATATATATATATATATATATATATATATATATATAATGTATGTGTGTATATATATATATGTATATGTATGTATATATGTATGTATATATATATGTATATACAGTGGGGCAAAAAAGTATTTAGTCAGTCAGCAATAGTGCAAGTTCCACCACTTAAAAAGATGAGAGGCGTCTGTAATTTACATCATAGGTAGACCTCAACTATGGGAGACAAACTGAGAAAAAAAAATCCAGAAAATCACATTGTCTGTTTTTTTATCATTTTTTTTGCATTTTATGGTGGAAAATAAGTATTTGGTCAGAAACAAACAATCAAGATTTCTGGCTCTCACAGACCTGTAACTTCTTCTTTAAGAGTCTCCTCTTTCCTCCACTCATTACCTGTAGTAATGGCACCTGTTTAAACTTGTTATCAGTATAAAAAGACACCTGTGCACACCCTCAAACAGTCTGACTCCAAACTCCACTATGGTGAAGACCAAAGAGCTGTCAAAGGACACCAGAAACAAAATTGTAGCCCTGCACCAGGCTGGGAAGACTGAATCTGCAATAGCCAACCAGCTTGGAGTGAAGAAATCAACAGTGGGAGCAATAATTAGAAAATGGAAGACATACAAGACCACTGATAATCTCCCTCGATCTGGGACTCCGCGCAAAATCCCACCCCGTGGGGTCAGAATGATCACAAGAACGGTGAGCAAAAATCCCAGAACCACGCGGGGGGACCTAGTGAATGAACTGCAGAGAGCTGGGACCAATGTAACAAGGCCTACCATAAGTAACACACTACGCCACCATGGACTCAGATCCTGCAGTGCCAGACGTGTCCCACTGCATACGCCAGTACATGTCCGGGCCCGTCTGAAGTTTGCTAGAGAGCATTTGGATGATCCAGAGGAGTTTTGGGAGAATGTCCTATGGTCTGATGAAACCAAACTGGAACTGTTTGGTAGAAACACAACTTGTCATGTTTGGAGGAAAAGGAATACTGAGTTGCATCCATCAAACACCATACCTAATGTAAAGCATGGTGGTGGAAACATCATTCTTTGGGGCTGTTTCTCTGCAAAGGGGCCAGGACGACTGATCCGGGTACATGAAAGAATGAATGGGGCCATGTATCATGAGATTTTGAGTGCAAACCTCCTTCCATCAGCAAGGGCATTGAAGATGAAACGTGGCTGGGTCTTTCAACATGACAATGATCCAAAGCACACCGCCAGGGCAACGAAGGAGTGGCTTTGTAAGAAGCATTTCAAGGTCCTGGAGTGGCCTAGCCAGTCTCCAGATCTCAACCCTATAGAAAACCTTTGGAGGGAGTTGAAAGTCCGTGTTGCCAAGCAAAAAGCCAAAAACATCACTGCTCTAGAGAATATCTGCATGGAGGAATGGGCCAACGTACCAACAACAGTGTGTGGCAACCTTGTGAAGACTTACAGAAAACGTTTGACCTTTGTCATTGCCAACAAAGGATATATTACAAAGTATTGAGATGAAATTTTGTTTCTGACCAAATACTTATTTTCCACCATAATATGCAAATAAAATGTTAAAAAAACAGACAATGTGATTTTCTGGATTTTTTTTTCTCAGTTTGTCTCCCATAGTTGAGGTCTACCTATGATGTAAATTACAGACGCCTCTCATCTTTTTAAGTGGTGGAACTTGCACTATTGCTGACTGACTAAATACTTTTTTGCCCCACTGTATATATATATATGTGTATATATATGTATATATATGTATATATATATATATATATATATATATATATATATATATATATATATATATATATATATATATATATATATATATATATATATATATATATGTATATATATATGTATATATACCGTATATTTTCCCGGCTCTTGGTTTCAAAAATGGTGTCACTTGTGGGGGGTTTTCACTGTTTAGGCACATCAGTGGCTCTGCAAACACGACATGGCGTCCGATCTCAATTCCAGTCAATTCTGCATTGAAAAAGTCAAATAGCGCTCCTTCCCTTCCGAGCTCTGCCGTGCGCCCAAACAGTGGTTTACTCGCACATGGGGTATTGGCGTATTCAGGAGAAATTGCACAACAAATTTTATGGTTCATTTTCTCTTTTTACACTTGTGAAAATAAAAAAAAATTGGTTCTGAAGTAAAATGTTTGTAAAAAAAAGTTAGATGTTAATTTTTTCTTTCCACATTGCATCAGTTCCTGTGGAGCACGTAAAGGGTTAATAAACTTCTTGAATGGGATTTTGAGCACCTTGAAGGATGCAGTTTTTAGAATGGTGTTACTTTTGGGCATTTTCTGTCATGTACACCCCACAAAGTATCTTCAAATGTGAGGTGGTCCCTAAAAAAAAAAAGTTTTGTAAATCGCTGGTCAACTTTTAAACCTTATAACTTCCTAACAAAAAAATTTTTTATTTCCAAAATTGTGCTGATGTAAAGTAGACATGTGGGAAATGTTATTTATTAAGTATTTTGTGTGACATATCTCTCTGATTTTAAGGGCATAAAAATTCAAAGTTTGAAAATTGCAAAATTTTAAATTTTTTTGCCATATTTCCTTTTTTTTTTCATAAATAAACGCAAGTAATATCAAAGAAATTTTACCACTAACATGAAGTACAATCTTAGAATCAGCGGGATCCGTTAAAGCGTTAGAGTTCTAACCACATAAAATGACTCTGGTCAGAATTGTAAAAATTGTCCCAGTCATTAACGTGCAAATTATAAATAAACACCGTGAGCACTACTATGAATGGTGCTAAGGTAGGTACCCAAACCGTACAATGGTAAAAATTAAACCTTGCACTCGACATAGAAATAGTGATGATTTATTGTAGTACGCTTTACAAATGTTTCGGTCACGTTTTACCTTCATCAGTGACTACAATAGTGATGGTGATAAAAAATGAATAAACAAACAAAAAAAACAACAAAAGTGTATACATTGGCCATAACCGTGTATAAGCATAATATGCAGTTCGTATCACATGTGAAGTGGATCTGTAACGCAAGGTAAAGATATGGCCATATTGCGTTACAGATCCACTTCACAATCCCTAAATCTACCAAAAGTAAGTGTCCCCTCCAGCACACCCGGTGCATGTATCAATGACATATACTAACAGTGAATCATTAATCAGATACAGACCTACCAGGAACTATCCCTATGGATATCCTCAAATATACCATTGAATATAGTACGGTACGTCACATATATCTGCACATTTTCTTCCTCTAAGATCTACCTCTCTGGAAACTGGGCACTGATGAACTGTGTATGTGCTGTGATACGAACTGCATACTATGCCTATACACGGTTATGGCCAATGTATATACTTTTGTTGTTATTCTTGTTTGTTTATTCATATTTTTTATCACTGTCTTACTATTGTAGTCACTGATGAAGGTCAAACGTGACCGAAACGTTTGTAAAGCGTACTACAATAAATCATCACTATTTCTAAGTTGAGTGCAAGGTTTACTTTTTACCATTAAGCTGTAAATTGTCTCTGTCACTAAGGGGTTAAAATAGATACAAATCCGACAATTAAACATGCACAAGATACATACAGAGAATACAAAATATACATATCCAGGTGAACAAAATGTCATCTAAAACAAAAAAAAAAATAAGAAAGCCTTTTCATTTATTTTTCACACTGTGCCCCATGTAAAATCTTAGGCTCTTGGAGGGAGGGCATCGTAATGTATTAATAACATATTTCTATTGCTGAAAATGCAAAACCGGAAATTGGCGTTAATGACTCCTAGCAGTTGTTATATAATCTTTCTGTCTTTCTTTCTTTCTAGGTTCCACTCATGTTATTACTCCCAGAAAAATGCTGGATGATGTGAAAAACCTAACCAAACCTCAAGTCACAAAAGAAGTTTTTACCATAATGGAATAAAAACTTTTTTCAGACCATTTCATACAGAAAAACCTGTCTGTTCATTGAGTTATAGATGTCAGGCTTTCCTGCAGCTACTTGGCCTTAATATTCATTAATTATACCTACAAACTGGAAGGAAATAAAACCTGAAATACATTCTTTGTATTAAATAACCACTCATGCTCTCACCCCGGAACTGATGTGTACCCTTGTACAGTTCAGGTTTTTACACTGAGATTCGCTTCTAATATATACTGTCCATGTGTGAATGTCTTCTCTGAGATTTATGGATATGCTGTAATTCCATGTTTTCCAGGACTGAATCGTCTAAAAATATTGTATAGCTAAGTATTGTGATTTTTTTTTTTTTGCTGTTGGTGTAACCCTTCCTTTCAGTGTGCTCCCCTTCTGATGGCATTACATCTGTGCAGCCCCATGTCTGGCGTCACTACATCTGTGCTGCTCCATGTCTGGTGGTGCTACATATGGAGCAGCACAGATGTAGTGCCGCCAGACGTGGAGCAGCGCAAATGTAGTGCCGCCAGACGTGGAGCAACACAGATGTAGTGCCGCCAGACGTGGAGCAGCACAAAGTTAATGGAGCAGCACAAATATAGTGCCGCCAGACGTGGAGCAGCACAGATGTAGTGCCGCCAGACATGGAGCAGCACAGATGTAGTGCCGCCAGACGTGGAGCAGCACAGTTGTAGTGCCGCTAGACGTGGAGCAGCACAGTTGTAGTGCCGCTAGACGTGGAGCAGCACAGATGTAGTGCCGCCAGACGTGGAGCAGCACAGATGTAGTGCCGCTAGACGTGGAGCAGCACAGTTGTAGTGCTGCCAGACGTGGAGCAGCACAGATGTAGTTCTGCTAGACGTGGAGCAGCACAGTTGTAGTGCCGCTAGACGTGGAGCAGCACAGATGTAGTGCCGCCAGGCTTGGAGCAGCACAGATGTAGTGCCGCCAGACATGGGCAGCACTCGTCTGGCAGCACTACATCTGTGCTGGTCACCCTCTGATGGCACTACATCTGTGCTGGTCACTGTCTGGCAGGGCTACATTTCTGGTGACACTACATTTGTGCTCCACTCATCACAGCTTGTGCCTCTGCTTAGCAGTGTTCACTTTTGCCATGCAGAAGACGTGTAATAAAATCTAAAGTGGGTGTGTTCATTTTATTTTCAATAGTTATATTATGTTTAACCAGGCACTAATGAAAAAAAGGGAACACATGGCTGTATTTAGTGAATTAAACATGTTTTATTAAAGACAAATATAATATTAAATATGAAATAAAGATCTTTTAACTGTAGGAGTCTACAGTCTGTGGTGATTTTTTCACGTTTTCTTGTAATTGGAAGTGTTTTCTGTAAAGTGCAGCAGTGTGGTAGCTGGGGAAGCAGTTACTATACTGACAATGCTAGCACTACTCCTGGCCTTCTCTAAAGCAGCTGCTGTGCCCTTTGGGCAGGCACTAGATGACATACTGGATAAGGCAGCGGACAGAAAGAAAGTTTTCCTAGCATGTCCTTTCCTTACTATAAATGCATGTAGAAAAGCCGGAGACACCATCATGTGTTTCTCAACGCAAGCAATAAATAGCCAGGTCTGTCACCGGGAAGGAACAACCACGGGAAGGGCAGCATCCAAGAAGGAAAACCACCTATGCCAAAACATGGTATCCATCCACAGACAGCTGTTTCGGGGTATTTGCCCCTCATCAGTGTGGAGTAGGAAACTGGCTATTAGGAGCAGTGCCTAGTAAAAAGGACTATAAACACAAGGATGAATGACCTCGGGGAGATCAAAACATCCAACACCGCGGAGACACCATCACGTGTTTCTCAACGCAGTGATCCAGAACATGATCTCCCCGAGGTCATTCATCCTTGTGTTTATAATCCTTTTTACTAGGCACTGCTCCTAATAGCCAGTTTCCTACTCCACACTGATGAGGGGCAAATACCCCGAAACAGCTGTCTGTGGATGGATACCATGTTTTGGCATAGGTGGTTTTCCATCTTGGATGCTGCCCTTCCTGTGGTTGTTCCTTCCCAGTGAAAGACCTGCCGATTTATTGCTTGCGTTGAGAAACACGTGATGGTGTCTCTGCGGCTTTTCTGCATACATTTGCATATTTCCCATAAGGGATGGGAGCAGTGTTCTGGATCACTGCGTTGAGAAACACGTGATGGTGTCTCCGTGGTGTTGGATGTTTTGATCTCCCTGAGGTCATTCATCCTTATGTTTACTTTCCTCCCTATAAGGCTGGGGTCACACTAGCGTATGGCATATGTTGCGAGAGCATCGGATGTGATATGCTAATGACCCTCGGTACCTGCTCTGCTGCGAGTGGGAGCCAAGTGTCATGTGTCTGTGCTCCAAGCCTCTCACACAGAGAGGATTGGAGCACAGCTGCGGAGGAGGCAGAGAAATGAATTTCTCCATCACCTCTATTGCCGGCATCAGCGTATATCGCACATCACTCGGATGATATCTGAGTGATGTGCGCTGTCTCACTCGCACCCATAGGCTTATATGGGTGCGAGTGAGCATAGACTCGGCCGAGTGTCGGTGACAATCGCAGGATGCTGCGATTTCACTTGCATAATGAAAACGGCCGAGGAAAAAAACGGGGATGTGAGCTGCCCCATATTAATACTGGTCCGAGTGTTATGCGATTTTCTATGCATATCACTTGTCCGTATTACGCTGTAGTGTGACTCCGGCCTTAGAGAAGGAACAAGTCTAACAGAGAACAAGGGAAGTGGAAGCCAAGGAGCGGAGGCTCCATGTTTGGAGGCCCTTTGTCTGAGGCTAGGAAGCCAAGTGATGGGCTTTCCAGAGTGGGAGGAAGGCTGTCACTCTTCAAGCCTGCCTGGGAGAGAATTTCATCTGAGAATTTCATCTATTCTCTGGATTCTAAAGATAATTTGGTCAGGGCTAAAGTTAGAGTTCAGGTCCCATCCCTGTCACACATTCAGGATATCCTCCCCCAGAAGTCCTGGGGAGCAATAAGCCCTGGAGACAGAAAGACAGACGTGCTAGGCTTAATAAACAAACAAGTGTTGATGGAGGTGTCGGTACATCATTGGGGGAAAGTACTGTATTTTATTCTCTCCTATATCTAATAAAAAATCCAGATGGCAGTTTCAGTACTATAGTTACCCTGAAGGGACTGAACAAATTTCTGATCTCCAGACCCTTCAAGATGGAGTTCATAAAATCGACCATCATGATGCTGTTCCCAGGCTGTTACATGAGCGCCCTGGATTCAAAGGACGCTTACTACCACGTCCCAATCCGGGAGGAAGATCAGCAGTGCCTTGAGAGTAGCTTTGTACATAGACAAATAGATCAGGCGCTTTCAGTACGGGCTCTACCCTTCGGGCTTCCATGGCTCCAAGCGTATTTACAAACGTCATTCTGGAGGTTACAGCGCATCTTCAAGAATGGAACATTTTAATCATTCCGCATTTGGACGATTTCCTGGTGTTGGGCAGATTGAGAGAAGACTGCAATCACCAACTTGTGCAAGTCAAAGCCAGTCTGACCCAGCTGGGATGGATACTAAATCTGGAGAATTCGAAGCTACATCCATTCAAAATTCAGTTCTTGTGGCTTATTTTGGACTCGTGGGGTGGGGAACAAATGTTATCTGTCGGAAGAAAAGAAAGCCAAGGTTATAACCGATTTCTGAGAAATACTTGCAGATACTTATCCATCTTAAATTCCATCAGGGAGGCATCTAATTGACTACAAATGTATTCTGCAGCAGGACATCGACCCTAACCATAAAAACTATCTTCACTGTAAAGAACAAGGAGTCCTGTTAGTGATGATATCCTTTACTTTGCGAGTGTACACTCCCCTTTAAAGATGAAAATTCATACTACCAAATTACCCGAAGGGTAAATAAACCCTATTGAAGGGACACATTAAGAGATTACTTTTATTATATTCTCTTCAAAAAGTGTTAAAGAATTAAAAAATACAGTAGTGAACCAATGTTTCTCCTAGTGAACTGGACTCCTAAGTTATAATGGGGCTATGGCCTCAGCACCCTGAGGAAGCCTGTATTGGCGAAACTTGTTGGGGTGGCTATGTGTTGATTTTAGTTACTTTAGTGATACCAGTGCACTTTATGAAGGATAGTTACCCAGATGATTCTGTATTAATCCATGGACTGCCGCCATGGTATAGTTAGGATAGTATACGTCTTGTAATGTAAATAGGTGATCAGCAAAGTGGGTAGGACTCTAAAAAAGCGTGAAAGATGTAAAAAATCCAGTAGTGAACCTTTGTTTTTCCTATTGAACTGGACTCCTAAGTTTTAAAGAGAATAATAATCTTTTAATACAATTCCGTTGGTGATTATATGACCCCACAGAGCCCTGATCTCAACATCATCAAGCCTGTGGGATTACATAAGGAGACACGATTTGCAGAATCCTTCATCAAGAGAAGATCTGTGGTTAGTTCTTCAAGATGTTTGGAACAGCATCCTAGCTGAATTCCTTCAAAAACTGTGTGCTAGTGTACCGAGAATAACTGATGTTGTGTGGAAGGTAAAGAACAGTCACAAATATTGATCAGATTTAGATTTCTCTTCTGTTCAATCACTTTGCTTTTTTATTGCTAAACAAACTATTAACACTTCTATTTTGTAAAGTATTTTTACATTGCAGCATTTTTTCAACCTAATTTTTTTTGCGCATTACTGTAAATGCAGGTGTGTAGGTTCCTTTTTTTTTTTTTTATAAAACAAAATGCTATCGAAGTTCCTTCCTTTTTATGTATATAACAATAGAGAATTCATTTGTTCATTAACCCCTTCACCCCGAAGCCTGTTTTCACCTTCCTGAACAGGCCAATTTTTTTCAATTCTGACCACTGTCACTTTGAGATCATAACTTTGGAAAACTTCAATGGATTCCACTGATTCTGAGTTTGTTTGTTTTTTCTGACATATTGTATTTCATGACAGTGGTAAAATTCATTTGATAAGACTTGCGTTTATTTGTGAAAAAATTGGAAATATGGCGAAAATGTAGCAATTTTCAAACTTCTAATTTTTATGCTCTTCAATCAGTCATGTCACACAAACTAGTTAATAGATAATATTTCCGACATGTCTACTTTACATCAGCACAAGTTTTGAAAAAACATTTTATTAGGAAGTTATAAGGGTTAAAAGTTGACCAGCAATTTCTCATTTGTTACAACAAAATTTGCAAAACCATTTTTTTAGGGACCACCTCACATTTGAAGTGATTTTGGGGACGTATATAACAAAAAATACCCAAAAGTGACAGCGCTAAAAACTGCACCCCCTCAAGGTACTCAAAACCACATTCAAGAAGTTTATTAACCCCTCAGGTGCTTCCCAGGAATTTATGGAATGTGGAAGAAAAAAATAAACATATACCATTTTTCATATAAATTTTCCTTTAGACAAATTTTTTTATTTCCATAAGGGTAACTGGAGAAATTGCACCATACAATTTGTTATGCAATTTTTCCTGAGCATGCAGATGCCCCATATGTGGGGGAAAACCACTGTTTGGGCACATGGCAGAACTCAGAAGGGAAGGAGCGCCATTTGACTTTTGGAATGTAAAATTTGCTGGAATAGTTAGCGGACACCATGTCACGTTTCAAAAGCCCCTGATGTGCCTAAACAGTGGAAACCCCCCCACAAGTGACACCATTTTAGAAACTATACCCCTCAGGGAACTAATCTAGATGTGTGGTGAGCAACTTGAACATTCAGGTGCTTCACTGATGTTTAGAATGTTGAGCCGTGAAAATAAAAAAATTAAAAAATCCCCTTGTTTCGCACAAAAATGTTTCTTAGCCCCAAATTGTGTATTTTCACAAAGGTAACAGGAGAAAATGGACCCCAAAAATTGTGGTTGAAAACTAGTTATGAGGCACAGTGCAAAGCTTAGAAGGCAAGTAGCACCATATTACAGTGCAAATTTCTCCTTCGCCACATTAGGGGACACAGCCCGTGGGTGTAGCTGCTGTCACTAGGAGGCTGACACTAAGTTGAGACAAAAAAAAGTTACCTCCTCCCCTGCAGTATATACCCTCATGCTTAAATATATCTAATTTGGCCTGCACTCTAAATTTAGATCGGGGTGCTGGTGAGACAGACTGTAAGGTCTAATATCAATATTATTGAAATCCACCGCACTCCCTGTGTGGAATATCTTAGAAACAAAAGGATTTTTTGAAACTTGCTAATTTATTCAAGTGAAAAACAGAAATTTGCACTTAATCCACGATCTATGAGTGGCTCTTATGGTAAAGAGGATGTTGTCCCTGTAGTGTCAAGGGGCAGGTACAGTCTCTTCAACTATTAGGCCATACTTGGTATCAAAGAGACTGTACCTGCCCCTTGACACTACAGGGACAACATCCTCTTTACTATAAGAGCCACTCATAAATCCTGGATTAAGTGCAACTTTAGAGTAAGACCCGGGAGGGTCGAAACGTCAATCACATTGAGTCGCTTGTACAATTGTTTAATAAGTGCCTACTATTTGATCTGTCACATTTGATTGATTTCTGTTTTTCACTTGAATAAATTAGCAAGTTTCAAAAAATCCTTTTGTTTCTAAGATATTCCACACAGGGAGTGCGGTGGATTTCAATAATATACCATCATGCTGGCTTCCAGAGACACAGTTCAAGCTTAGTGTCCCGTAGGAGGCACACTGGGTCTGCTATTCAAACCAGAACTGTTTGGAGTTTCTACTTTTCTATTCCTTTTTGACGAAGGGGCGACGGAACCTTTCAAGGCTCCGATCTTCCCGAACCAACAACAGGCGAGCACGGGAGTATTACCTCTCTGTATCCTCTCCTCCGACGTGCGATGCCACTGCCTGAGCTGATTCTAGGGGCGACGGGCCCCTTCAAGGGCACCGATCTCCCCCCCCCCCCCCCCTCTCTATCAGACGAGCACTGGAGTGGTACCTCCAGTATCCCCTTCTGCAGCCAGGCCATATTGCCGGACATTTTGCCCTGCCCACCAGGTTTTACCCTCGGCTGTTCAGAGGCATTTTTCCATTGTGGCATCCGTGCAGCCCCCACTGCATCACCACTGTAAAAGCGGATGATGGAAGGAGGCGGATGGTTCCTCCACCCCCCTTTCAGGGGATGGTGGATGGAGATACCCCAACCCTGCACTGTCCTAACTACCACGGACACAGCTCTCTGACCTGCTGAACCATCCCCTTCATATTGGGGTAAGAACACCGGGAGGGGTAGTTTTTTCGGCGGCATACGATGGCTCCATAGTGGCAAGGTCCCCACAGAGCTCCGCGGCACATTTCCTGGCTGTCCGCAGGTGCGCGCCAGCCGAAGCCAGAAATTTAGTCCCCGGCTTCGGCCTTGTGTAGTCCGCATCCCACTAAGCTCCGCCCACCGCTTGCATCATTCTGGCGGCTCCGCCCCCAGTCCTGGCGCTTCTTGCTCCCTGCGAGACTACCTCCCAGCTCTCGGCAGCCATCTTTTTTCCACTGCAATCAGCTCTGCCGCCCTCTGCACGTGTCGCCCTGGATGCCGGTTTACTCAGCGCCATCATCTTCAGATTGCGGGACACAGGACCTGGGTAAGGAGATGGCACTAGGTGCTTCCCTGCAGCTTTACCCCACATCGCTTCCACTAGCAGTGTTTTTTCACTTATGTTGGGGTACATCATGTCGCAGTCAAAGGCCAAAAAGACTACAAAGGTACATACTACCTTCTTCACTGCATGTACCACCTGCCAGGCTCCTCTCCCTCGGCCTCAAAGCTCCCTGCTCTGCTCAGCCTGAGATACCCAATGTGCCCAAGAGCCCTCCGCCGCTACCGACCCCAATGTATCTAGCCCCCCTGAGTGGGCCGTGTCACTGACACAATCCATGGCTTCGCTGGCCAAAGCGATTGAATCCCTCCATGACCCATCTGGGGAGCGGGGCACTCATCTACCTGGGTTAAGAAACCCCTCCATTACAGGGGAATCATCGGCCAGCAGGGGCCGCTCTCACCTGAAGGAGGTACGGACATCCAAAAAACGGATCCGCCCTACCTCTCCTGAGCATTCACCAACGCCATTCAGCCTCTGGTAGCTCCACTTCTCGCTCTCCCTCTCCAGGTGTTCGCAGCGATCATGACTCTGAGTATGAGTCTGAGGCATCCTTGGACCCGGATTCTCCGGAGTTTCAAGCAACTGTGGATTCCCTCATTGAAGCTGTCAATCATGCGCTAAAGGTTGATGATAACCATAATTCGGCTCCGGATTATCTTTTACAAGAACCAAGCGATCCCATAGGGTGTTCGCCTCTCATCCGGACTTTTTGGAGATAGTCAGGCGACACAGGGAGCGCCCGGATAAGCACTTTACAGGTAAAAAGACCCTGGGTACGAAGTATACCTTTTCCGCAGATCTTGTCAAGATTGGATGGAACCTCCACTAGTAGATCCTCCGGTATCGCATTTGGCTACCAAAACGCTTTTGTCTGTACCTGATGGTGCTTCAATTAAAAATCCCACAGAACGCCAAATAGATTTCATGGCTCACTCAGTGTATGAGGCCTCAGGTTCCTCGCTATTCCCTTCCTTCGCTGCGGCATGGGTCACAAAAGCAATGGTTTTCTGGGCAGATGCCCTTGCAAGATCCATTCATGACCAGGCTCTTCCGTCTGAGGCGCGGATCTCGCCAAACAAATCGCTATGGCTGGAAACTGTGATGTACCCGTCTTTAGACGCAGCAGACTGTGCGGCAATTGCTGCCTCAAATGCTATCACTATTAGAAGAGCACTATGACTTAGAGAGTGGCACGTGGATTCATCTTCTAAAAAGTCTCTGATTTCTCTGCCCTTTCAGAGTGGATGTCTGTTTGGAGAAAAACTAGACCAGCTTATTTCCGATGCTACAGGATGGAAAAGCAAATTCCTCCTGCAGCACAGGCCTAAAACTGCTTTTCATCGTCAGCAACATTTTTGCTTTCGGACCTTTCGCAGTAGCCCTTTCTGGTCCTCCACAGCCTCGTCCAGATCAGAACATTCTCCACGTACAGACAGAGACTCTCGGCCCTCATACAGGCCAAATCAGTCCTGGCGAGGTAAGCCTAGGCAACCCAGAACTAAGGGATCCAGGCCCTCCAGATTTCCTTCACAATGACTCGGGGCGTTTTCTGGTCGACACCACCAAAGTAGGCTTTCCGTCATTCACGACGAATGCTCTACACTGAGCACTCACTTTGGGGTTTCCGTCTAAATCTCCAAGTGACATGATTCAGAAGAAACCCTGAGGGATCCATTCACTATAATGAGGCAGCACAGTTGCTCTGGACTCCATCTGACCTCTGTTCAGCATTGTCCTTCTATTCAGAAGTGCACAAAAGTGGCTGAACGCAGCTCCCGCAGAGCAGTCTATGTACGGCGCATGTCGGGAAGGCATTAATCGCAGTGTGCTGACGCATAGTGTGTGTGTCTGTATGTATGTATATATATATATATATATATATATATATATTTCCCTGCATATTCCTGTATAATAATACTAAAGGTGTGCGGGCCCTAGTTTTGTTTTGTACTCTGTCACTGCAGTCTGTTATATAATCACAAGAGTCCAAAGTCTCCCTTCTTTTCTGAATCGTTGCTGCCCTCTGCTGCCATCATGGATACATTACGATGTATAACAATTTTCAACTAGAATTAGGACTTTTTTCTTATGGGCCTAAGAACTTATAGGCCAGTGGTTGCTAACTACCTGCCTGTTGTGCCCAGTGCTGATCTCTGACGACACCGTGCGGTCACGGACCATTCCTGCCAGCAGTTCTCCGGTTTCCATTGACGTGACATTCACAGAGCAGCGTCTTCTCTACTGCTCTCTCTATCGGGACATCACTGCCGGTCATCATGATTGGCAGCCAACTCCCTGGTGTGTAAGTGCCTAACTACAAAGAGCCGGCTGACAAACAGCATGTCGTCGGCAGTGAAATCCCGTCAGTAGAGCAGAGTCCATACTAATGCCTGATTCACACATCTGTTTTTTGTGGTCTAATCTCGCCAGGTAAATCCAGATTTTTTTTTTTATAGACTCAACTGTAACCCCTCCATGATCTACGCTGTACAAGTACAGCGTCACAGGAGGTACGTGACCGATGCAGAGCCAGCGCAACCATCATTGGGTGTTAGCTGTATATTATAGCCAACACCCTGCAGAAACGCCCACGATCAGTGCTAGCGCCAATCGTAAGCATTTAACCCCTCTGATGCTGCTGTCCATATCGACAGCGACATTGATCGGCATACCAGAGGGCGGGTGCACCCTCTCTCCTCCCAACAGCACAAAACGATTGCGATCACATTGTGATGTTGGTCTCCAGGGTGACCTCGGGCCGAAAAATGGCTGCAGGGTCATGCAGTTACAGTGGCCTGTAAGCTCCTGCTCAGAGCAGAAGCTGACAAGCCTCCTTCCTGTGTGCGAGATCTAATACCCTGCAAAGAAAAAGCATTGCAGACTATTAAATCAGCAATCAGGTCAAGGAAAATTGATTTCCCATGGAGGGAGATAAAAAGTAAAGATAAAGTTTTAAAAAAAATTGTAGAAATATATACCGTATATATATATATATATATATATATATATATATATATATATATATATATATATATATAAGGGTTTACTGATCAAAGGTGTCATTGATAACTTGACTGGATTGATGAATTATTTGGACCTGTGTAATACCGCTGACAGAAGCATCTCACCCTGTGTAAACTACTTGTGTGCTGCCGACAACATGTGTTCTGTGTGGGGACCTAATAATCGTTCTATCCATTGTTCTGTCTTCGTAGTGTTTGTTTTTCGGCCTAGATGTTCAACCCCTTAGTGAAATATCACGTGTGTGTACATGGTTGAGGGGATAATTGTGTGTGGAGGGGGCTCAGGAGCTATGTTAAATAGCCGGCATCAGTGTGTAATGGCCTCAGCCAGAGCCAAACTCCATTCGCGGCTGTTAACCATTTAATTACTGCTATCAATCTCTTGACAGTGGCTTTTAAATGGATCGCGCTCATAGACTCCCATCCGCCCTGTGATGTGATCAATGGGTTGCCATGAAAGCCAGGGGTTTGGCGTTGGGCTTCAAAGGAGACCTCAATTTTTCACTATATACTGCAATACTATGGGATTGCAGTATATAGGTAATATGAGCGATCAGGTGATCTGTGGTTCAAGTCACCTAAAGAAACTAAAAATAAAAAACCTCTAAAAAATCAAAGTATTAAAGAAAAAAAATTGGAATAAACATTTGTGATCACTGCGTTTGTACAACTCTTAATTTATCAAAATATAGAAAAAAAAAATATATATATATATATAGTGCAAAACGACATTAAAAAAAAATGTAGGTATCGGGTTGTGCTGCTTTTTTGGTGCAAAGACTTAAAGAAAGTTGCATCGTGATTTTTTGGGGGCGCACTAAGACACAATAATAAGAGAGCAGGTTTTGCCTGCAGAACCCCCCCCCCCCCCCCCCACAATGTGTGAACATAGCCTTATCACAGTGATTTGGAGAATCATGATCCAGAGTAATTTTTTGCACAAAATGTACAGTGTAAAAACAAAATCCCAAAAACCCTGACAGAAATGTTTTTCCACAATCCACCATAACTGGAATTTTTTTTACATTTTTTTTTTACCCTTTTATGAGTACACTAGCTGAAGAGCCCGGCGTTGCCTGGGCATAGTAAATATCTGTGGTTAGTTATAGCACGTCACTTCTCTTATTTTCCCATCACGCCTCTCATTTTCCCAATCACATCTTTAATTTTCCCCCTCACATCTCTCATTTTCTCCCTCACTCCTCTCATTTTCTCCCTCACTCCTCTCATTCCCGCCTAACACTTGTCTTTTCGACCTCACATCTGTCATTTTCCGATCACTACACTATTTTCCCTCACTCCTCTCATTTTGCACTCACACCTTTTCATTTTCACCTCACACCTCTCATTTTCACCTCAGTATATACATGTTTGTCATCTCCCTTATATATAGTATACACCTGTATGTCATCTCCTGTATATAGTATATACCTGTATGTCATCTCCCCTGTATATAGTATATACCTGCTGTGTGTCATCTCCCCTGTATATAGTATATACCTGTATGTTATCTGCTCCTATATATAGCATATACAGGTCCTTCTCAAAAAATTAGCATATAGTGTTAAATTTCATTATTTACCATAATGTAATGATTACAATTAAACTTTCATATATTATAGATTCATTATCCACCAACTGAAATTTGTCAGGTCTTTTATTGTTTTAATACTGATGATTTTGGCATACAACTCCTGATAACCCAAAAAACCTGTCTCAATAAATTAGCATATTTCACCCATCCAATCAAATAAAAGTGTTTTTTAATAACAAACAAAAAAACCAACAAATAATAATGTTCAGTTATGCACTCAATACTTGGTCGGGAATCCTTTGGCAGAAATGACTGCTTCAATGCGGCGTGGCATGGAGGCAATCAGCCTGTGACACTGCTGAGATGTTATGGAGGCCCAGGATGCTTCAATAACGGCCTTAAGCTCATCCAAAGTGTTGGGTCTTGCGTCTCTCAACTTTCTCTTCACAATATCCCACAGATTCTCTATGGGGTTCAGGTCAGGAGAGTTGGCAGGCCAATTGAGCACAGTAATACCATGGTCAGTAAACCATTTACCAGTGGTTTTGGCACTGTGAGCAGGTGCCAGGTCGTGCTGAAAAATGAAATCTTCATCTCCATAAAGCATTTCAGCCGATGGAAGCATGAAGTGCTCCAAAATCTCCTGATAGCTAGCTGCATTGACCCTGCCCTTGATGAAACACAGTGGACCAACACCAGCAGCTGACATGGCACCCCACACCATCACTGACTGTGGGTACTTGACTGGACTTCAGGCATTTTGGCATTTCCTTCTCCCCAGTCTTCCTCCAGACTCTGGCACCTTGATTTCCGAATGACATGCAAAATTTGCTTTCATCAGAAAAAAGTACTTGGGACCACTTAGCAACAGTCCAGTGCTGCTTCTCTGTAGCCCAGGTCAGGCGCCTCTGCCGCTGTTTATGGTTCAAAAGTGGCTTTACCTGGGGAATGCGGCACCTGTAGCCCATTTCCTGCACACGCCTGTGCACGGTGGCTCTGGATGTTTCCACACCAGACTCAGTCCACTGCTTCCTCAGGTTCCCCAAGGTCTGGAATCGGTCCTTCTCCACAATCTTCCTCAGGGTCCGGTCTCCTCTTCTCGTTGTACAGCGTTTTCTGCCACATTGTTTCCTTCCAACAGACTTACCATTGAGGTGCCTTGATACAGCACTCTGGGAACAGCCAATTTGTTGAGAAATTTCTTTCTGGGTCTTACCCTCTTGCTTGAGGGTGTCAATGATGGCCTTCTTGACATCTGTCAGGTCGCTAGTCTTACCCATGATGGGGGTTTTGAGTAATGAACCAGGCAGGGAGTTTATAAAAGCCTCAGGTATCTTTTGCATGTGTTTAGAGTTAATTAGTTGATTCAGAAGATTAGGGTAATAGGTCGTTTAGAGAACCTTTTCTTGATATGCTAATTTATTGAGACAGGTTTCAAGAGAGGCCTGGATGTCTTCCTGGAGCAGAACAATATTGTATCATACAATTATTAGGTTCTGTAGAAGGACGTAGATCTGGGGATTTATTATGATGGAATATAGGCTGAACTGGATGGACAAATGTCTTTTTTCGGCCTTACTAACTATGTTACTATGTTACTATGTTACTATGTTTTTTGGGTTATCAGGAGTTGTATGCCAAAATCATCAGTATTAAAACAATAAAAGACCTGACAAATTTCAGTTGGTGGATAATGAATCTATAATATATGAAAGTTTAATTGTAATCATTACATTATGGTAAATAATGAAATTTAACACTATATGCTAATTTTTTGAGAAGGACCTGTACCTGTATGTCATCTCCTCCTATATATAGTATATACCTGTATGTCATCTCCTTCTATATATAGTATATACCTGTATGTCATCTCCTCCTGTATATAGTATATACCGGTGTGTCATCTCCCCTGTATATAGTATATATCTGTGTGTCATCTCCTCCTGTATATAGTATATACCTGTATGTCATCTTCTATATATAGCATATACCTGTATGTCATCTCCTCCTGTATATAGTATATACCTGTATGTAATCTGCTCCTGTATATAGTATATACCTGTGTGTCATCTCCTCCTGTATATAGTATATACCTGTATGTCATCTCCTCCTGTATATAGTATATACCTGTGTGTCATCTCTCCTGTATATAGTATATATCTGTGTGTCATCTCCCCTGTATATAGTATATACCTGTGTGATCTCCTGTATTAGACCTCGTTAACACGTTATTGGCTCAGTATTTTTACCTCAGTATTTGTAAGCTAAATTGGCAGCCTGATAAATCCCCAGCCAACAGGAAGCCCTCCCCCTGGCAGTATATATTAGCTCACACATACACATAATAGACAGGTCATGTGACTGACAGCTGCCGTATTTCCTATATGGTACATTTGTTGCTCTTGTAGTTTGTCTGCTTATTAATCAGATTTTTATTTTTGAAGGCTAATACCAGACTTGTGTGTGTTTTAGGGCGAGTTTCGTTTGTCAAGTTGTGTGTGTTGAGTTGTGTGTGGCGACATGCATGTAGCGACTTTTGTGAGATGAGTTTTGTGTGGCAACATGCGTGTAGCAACTTTTTGTGTGTCGAGTTGCATGTGACAGGTTAGTGTAGCAAGTTGTGTGCACCAAGTTTTGCGCATGGCGAGTTTTGCGCGTGGTGAGTTTTATGTCTGGTGCCTTTTGAGTATGTGCAAGTTTTGTGCGAGGCAACTTTTGCATGTGTTGCAAATTTTGTGCATGTGGCAATTTTTCCGCATGTGCAAGTTTTGCGTGTGGCGAGTTTTCCATGAGGTGAGCTTTGCACTTGTGGCGAGTTTTGCGTGAGCCTATTTTTTGCATGTGGCGAGTTTTGCGCGTGGTGAGTTTTGAGCGGCGACTTTTGTGTTTCGACTTTTATGTGGCGAGGTTGGTGTATGTGTGGTGAAATGTGTGCTGAGGGTAATATGTGTTCAAGCACATGGTAGTGTGTGGCGCATTTTGTGTGTGTGTTCATATCTCCGTGTGTGGTGAGTATCCCATGTCGGGGTCCCACCTTAGCAACTGTACGGTATATACTCTTTGGCGCCATCGCTCTCACTCTTTAAGTCCCCCTTGTTCACATCTGGCAGCTGTCAATTTGCCTCCAACACTTTTCCTTTCACTTTTCCCCATTATGTAGATAGGGGAAAAATAGTTTGGTGAATTGGAAAGCGCGGAGTTAAAATTTCACCTCACAACATAGCCTATGACGCTCTCAGGGTCCAGACGTGTGACTGTGCAAAATTTTGTGGCTGTAGCTGCGACGCCTCCAACACTTTTCCTTTCACTTTTTCCCCATTATGTAGATAGGGGCAAAATTGTTTGGTGAATTGGAAAGCGCGGGGTTAAAATTTCACCTCACAACGTAGCCTATGATGCTCTCAGGGTCCAGACGTGTGACTGTGCAAAATTTTGTTTATGTAGCTGCGACGCCTCCAACACTTTTCCTTTCACTTTTTCCCCATTATGTAGATAGGGGCAAAATTGTTTGGTGAATTGGAACGCGCGGGGTTAAAATTTCGCCTCACAATATAGCCTATGACGCTCTCGGGGTCCAGATGTGTGACTGTGCAAAATTTTGTGGCTATAGCTGCGACGGTGCAGATGCCAATCCCGGACACACACACACACACACACACACACACACACACACACACACACACACACACACACACACACATACACACATTCAGCTTTATATAGTAGATATTATTTATATATATATATATATATATATATATATATATATATATATATATAATATTTTTTTTTTTTTTTTTTTAAATCACAAAATAAAGAACATAAAAATGTTATACCAATAAATACATTTATTTAATGTAAAAGCAAAAATAAAGTACACAAATTTAGTATTGCTGTGTCAGGAATGACCTGATCTATAAATCTGTCACATTAGTTAAAAGGAACCTGTCACATAGTTTTGCCGCTATAAGATATGGCCTCTGCCTTTTGTGGCTTATCTACAGTATTCTATAATGCTGTAGATAAGCCCCTGGTCCGACCTAAAAGAAGAAAGACAAGTCTTATTTTACTCGCCAGGGGCGGTCCGGTCCGATGGGTGTCGCCGGTCCCAGGTCCGGTGCCTCCCATCTTCATGCGATGTCGTCATCCTGCTTGCTTCCTGCCACGCTCCTGCACAGGCGTACTGATCTGCCCTGCTAAGGGCAGAACAAAGTACTGCAGTGCGCAGGTGCTGGGCCTCTCTGACCTTTCCCGGCGCCTGCGCACTGCAGCACTTTGACCAGATATGGGGCATCGGTGTATTCAGGAGAAATTGCATAGTTAATTGTACCATTCATTTTCTCCTGCTACCCTTGTGAAAGTGACAAATTTGGGGCAAAAGCAACTGTTTTGTGGGAAAAAAATTATTTTTGTTATTTTCACAGCTCAACGTTATAAAATTCTGTGAAGCACATGGGGGTTTCACATTACCTCTAGATTAATTCCTTTTGGGGTGTAGTTTTCAAAATGGGGTCATATGTCTGGAGTTGCCACTGTTTAGGCACATCAGAGGCTCTCCAAACGCAACATGGCGTCCTCATAGACCATTCCCTCAAAATCTGTGCTTAAAAACATTGCTCTTCCTTTCGCAGCTCGGCAATGTGCCAAAGCTGAAGTTTACCACCACCCATTTGGTATCGGCTTACTCAGGAGAAATTACACAACAAATTTTGCTCCCCACACCCCTAGATAAATTCCATGAGGGGTGTAGTTTCCAAAATAGGGTAACTTGTGAGGAGTCTCCACTTTTTAGGCACTTCAGGGACCCTGCCAATGCAACATGACGACCACTAACTGTTCCAGCCTATTTTGCGCACTAGAAGTCAAATGTCACTCCTTCCCTTCTGAGCCTTGTCGCACGCCCAAACAGTAGTATTCCACCACATACGGAGTATCCGCGTACCCAGGAGAAATTGCACAACAAATTTTGATATCCATTTTCTCCTGTTACACTTGTGAAAATTGAAAATTTGATGCTCAAGCAAACTTTTGTGCTCAAGCACAGCTCATAGAATCACACAGCTTTCAGTATCATCTCTATGCTGACGACACACAGATCTACATCTCTGGCCCAGATATCACCACCCTACTAACCAGAATCTCACAATGTCTGTCTGCTATTTCATTCTACTTCTCCTCTAGATTTCTAAAACTTAATATGGACAAAACAGAATTCATCATCTTTCCCCCATCTCACTTGACTCCCTCAACAGACCTATCCATTAAAGTAAATGGCTGTTCACTCTACCCAGTCCCACAAGCTCGCTGCCTCGGGGTAATCCTTGACACTGATCTCTCCTTCAAAGCACATATCCAAGCCCTTTCCACTTCCTGCCGATTTCAACTCAAAAATATTTCCCGGATCCGTACATTCCTAAACCAAGAATCTGCAAAAACCCTAGTCCATGCCCTCATCATCGCCCGCCTTGACTACTGCAACCTCCTGCTCTGTGGCATCTCCTCTAACACTCTCGCACCCCTCCAATCTATTCTAAACTCTGCTGCCCGACTAATCCACCTGCCCCCCCACTATTCCCCAGCCTCTCCCCTCTGTCATTCCCTGCACTGGCTCCCTATTACCCAACGACTCCAGTTCAAAACCCTAACCATGGCATACAAAGCCATCCACAACCTGTCTCCTCCATACATGTGACCTCTTCTCCCGGTACTTACCTGCACGCAACCTCTGATCCTTTCAAGCTCTCCTTCTCTACTCCCTTCTTATCTCCTCTTCCCACAATCGCATACAAGATTTCTCCTGCGCATCCCCCCATACTCTGGAACTCTCTATCCCAACACATCAGACTCTTGCCTACTGTGGAAACCTTCAAAAAGAACCTGAAGACCTACCTCTTTTGTTGTATAAGTTTGTTGAATTTGTGGTTAGCATTGGGTCATGCCCCTTATTGCTAAAAAGTTGGCACAGCTGCCCAAGAATGGTGCAAAAATGGCAAAAGTTTCCCAATTTTTTTGCGAACTGGCGACGACTGTATGATGAGTTGGGGCCATTGTTTTTGCTTTCTTGTTCTTCATAGTTCAGACTTTTTTTTTTAAACAAAGAGTTTAGGCAGCAGAACAAGTTAACAGACACTAATACAAAAAATCTTTTCAATCCTGCCATTTATTTACCGCTGATTACAGGACATTCACACTGCATAGGAGCTGCGATAAGATGGAGGGTTAGCTAAATCTGAAGCCAGTCTTTGCACCATCTTCTCGGTTGTTTTCTGCATGTTCTTGGCTGTTCTCAAAGCATTATCCAAAACATAATGCAAGATCTGCACATAAACAGAATTATGAGAGAGTGTAACTAATATTTTTATGTATTATGGACCCTGTAGTTGTAGGACTAAACCAAATATACATACTGTACTTCATAATCCTCTGTGTAAACCCTTATCCATGTGCTGTGCTAGGGTAGGACTATGGGCTGGACGGAAAGCTCCCACTATGCTAGACCAAGCCCATCTAGATATTTGGGCTGCTGGAATATTCAGCCTTATTTCCATAGCATCAGCCACCGCAGGGAAGTGTAGCCAAAATATTGGGACTAATGTTAAAAAAGGAGGCGGCATCTTCATACACCAAATTTATACCCTCCCGCGTGGTATGTTACACATCATAAAAGTTTTTTTCCAGAACTGCTGTCACCAGATTTTACAATAAAAATGCATGCATACTGAAAGGATTGCTAAGACCTGATGAGGCTGATGGGCTTACTTTGAAAACCGATAACTGAATGTCTGTCCCTTTTATTAAAGGGAACCTCTCACCCCCAAAATCGAGGGTGAGCTAAGCCCACCGGCATCTGGGGCTTATCTACAGCATTCTGTAATGCTGTATATAAGCCCCCGATGTATCCTGAAAGATGAGAAAAAGAGGTTAGATTATACTCACCTAGGGGGGGTCCGGCTGTGGTACGGTCTGATGGGCGTCGCGGTCCGGTCCGGGGTCTCCCATCTTCTTACGATGACGCCCTCTTCTTGACTTCGAGCTGTGGCTCCGGCGTACTTTGTCTGCCCTATTGAGGGCTGAGCAATGTACTGCAGTGCGCAGCCGCCGGGCCTCTCTGACCTTTCCCGGCGCCTGCGCACTGCAGTACTTTGCTCTGCCCTCAACAGGGCAGACAAAGTACACCTGCGCCGGAGCCGCAGCATGAAGACAAGAAGAGGATGTCATCGTAAGAAGATGGGAGGCCCCGGACCGGACCGCGACGCCCATCGGATCGAACCGCCCGCCCAGGTGAGTATAATCTAACCTCTTTTTCTCATCTTTCAGGATACATCGGGGGCTTATCTACAGCATTACAGAATGCTGTAGATAAGTCCCTGATGCCGGTGGGCTTAGCTCACCTTCGATTTTGGGGGTGACAGGTTCCCTTTAACCCCATCACCCCCAGGCAATTTTCCGTTTTTGCGATTCTGCTTTTTGCGCTCTTTCTTCCCAGAGCCATAACTATTTTATTTTTCCGTCAATATGTCTGTGTTATGGCTTCTTGTTTTGCGGGACACGTTGTACTTTTGAACAACACCATTGGTTTTAGAATATAGTGTAATGGAAAACGTGAAAAAAATTCCAAGTGTGGTGAAATTGCAAAAAAGTGCAACCCCACAATAGTTTTTTGGGGTTTTTTTTAACCATGTTCACCAAGTGCTAAAACTGACCCACAATTGTGATTCCCCAAGTCATTATGAGTTCGTAAACAGCAAACATGTTTAGGTCCTTTTTTATTTAAGTGGTGAAAAAAACCCAAAGTTTGTTAAAAACAAAAAACGCCGTCATCCGTAGCGTCTCTATTTTTTAGGGTCTGGGGCTGGGTGAGAGCTTATTTTTTGAGTGCCGAGCTGACGTTTTTAATTATACCATTTTGGTGTGGGTTTGATGTTTTGATCATCTGTTATTGCATTTATTGCAAAGTTGTAGCAACCAAAAAACATAGTCCTGTTGTTTAGAATTTTTTTCTCGTTATGCCATCTACCGATCAAATTAATTATTTTTATATTTTGACAGATCTGGCAATTCTGAATGTGGTGATACCAAATATGTGTATTTTTGATTTTTTTTTTTTGTTTTATCTTGAATGGGGCTAAAGGGGGGTGATTTGAACTTTTATATTATTTTTTATATTTTTAAAAATCTTTTTTTCCACTTTTTACTTGCTTCAATAGTCTCCTTAGGAGACTAGAAGCTGCGATCATCCGAACGCTTGTGCTACACACAGCAGGGTTGCAGCCTTGCTCTGTGTAGCAGAAATGCTCATTTGCTGTAAGCGCCAGCCACTGGGTGGTGCTCATAGCAGATCAGCTATGACAACCACAGAGGTCTCCTGTAGACCCCGGGTTGTCATGCCAACCCACTGGCGAACCACGGTTATGTGACATGGTCGCTGATGGACAGGGTTTGTGATGTACTTCCGGCGCATGCATGCTAATTGCTGCTGTCAGAGATTGAGAGAGGCACTTAACATATTATCATCGGAGGCTGGATTGCGATTCCACCCGCAGCTGTTAGGGGCACATGTCAGCTGATCAAATCAGCTGACATGTGCCAGAAAGATGCGGTCTCAGTGCCAGAGGGCACATCAAAGGGGGAAACACGACATGCACCATGTATATACAGCTCTGGCAAAAAATTAAGAGACCGCTGCACAGTTTTTTTTTTTTTTTATTTCTGTGGAAGCATGGTTGAAAAGCAACGTCTGACTTTCATTTGTTCATTTTCATAGATTTTATATTTATTATAACTTTTGTCAGATTCACGTTATTTCTGTGACCATTGTGGGTTTTTCTGTCATTAAACGAGGGCTATCAACAATTTTGACCACGTGTGAAGTCTGTCATATTATGCTTTGATAAGACCAAGATTGAATGTTTTGGCCATAATTCCTAAAGGTATGTTTTGCACAAAGCCAACACTGTGCATCACCAAAAGAACAACATACCATCAGTGAAACATGTTGGAGGCAACATTATCCTTTGAGGCCGGTTTTCAGCAGCTGGAACTGGGGCTTTAGTTAAGGTGGAATTAATTATGAACAGTTTCAAATATCAGTTAATTTTGCAACAAAAGCTTGAGGCCACTGCTAAAAAGTTTGAGATGAAAAGGAATTTCACCTTTCAGAACAACAACATCTCTAAGCATACCTCCAAATCAACAGAAGAATGTCTACACTAGAAGAAGATTAAAATTTTCGAATGACCCAGACTTGAATCTAATTGAAAATATGTGGGTGACCTGAAGAGGGCGCTGTACACAGGCAATGTCTTCGCAACCTGACAGAACTGGAGTGCTATTTTAAGGAAGAGTAGGCAAAGATTGCCAATTCTAGATGTGCCATGCTGATAGATTCCTACCCAAAAAGATTGAGTGCTGTCATAAATTTAAATCGTACATCAACAATCCTAGGCTGAGTGTTCATAGTTATGCAACCACAATATTTTACACCTTCAATGGATTTGACAGATTATATGTGATATTAAAGATGGAAAAAGGTCTGAAATGATTCTTCAACGTGACAAAAACCTGGCATTTTTAACATGGGTCTGTAAGCTTTTCATATCCCATGTATTTTAATGCAATGCCTATCAGATATAATTTATAATAAGTGATCTGTGCAGAAACTACTGCAAACCATTTCCATTGTTAGACGTTGAGTTATATGGTCAGAAAATAAACATTTACCTTGCTATCTATGTAATCTAGATTATTTGGCGTTACATTCCTCCATCTTTTTCTTTGTACTGTGGATATAGTGGAGTTTGTCAACTGGGAGTGCTGAAAAACAGATTTCCCACTGGATCTGAAAAGCATGGAATATGATTTTGGATGAATCCCACTGTGACTGTACCACCAACAATGTATAATGTAATATGATCAAAGTTGCATGTACGCCTGCTATCACCATTACAAAAATGATACTTGATGGATTAGATATTAAAAGGGATTGTCTCATTGTCCCTGTGCACCTGGAATGCTGCATATTATAGCAGCATCTAAAAGTGTACAATTCAGACTAGTAATGTGACGATGCTACTGGTCCGAGCTGTCAATCTTCAGGAGTGCACCACACCCTCGGCAAGCAGGAAATCAGAAGGCAGAGGAGCAGTGTGCTCCTGATTATAGATCAGTCCACATCTTCAAAGTGACCTGTTAGCCGGATTTTCTAAGCAAAGTACAGCCATAGTCATATTTCATGCTATTATACTAATTAAAATGATGCCTGGGGTGAAGAAATCCGTCATGTGGTTCTTGTGTAATCAGTGTCAGAAGTTGTCAGTTAATGTTATGACTGTGCTCCGGGGCAGAACTGTAGACAGAGTCTTAGAGTATGCTCTAAGCCAGAGAAAAGTCTCTATGATAAGGGACATGTTAGTGCTTCGGAGCCGGTGGGCAGGTCTTTCCTTGGTTTCTCTGGCTTAGAGTGGGAAGATAAGACTCTGCCTACAGTCCCGCCCCGGAATACGGGCATCTCATTAACTGAAAACTTCTATCACTGATCACACAAGAACCACAAGGCAGATTTCTTCACTCCAGGTATCAGTTTTACACTGCCAACCTGATAATACCTGTAGTTTACTTAGAAAAATCTTGCTAACAGGTTCGCTTTAAGTAAAACACTATGATGGCAGTAAGAGGAACATAGGACAATATATGTATACATATGGCATGTTTTATTAATTTCACAACTGAACATTTAGATTATCTAAAGATTTATGGAAAAAACTCACCTTCTGGATGTCATGTAGTGGCTGACGCTGCAGATGGGATGCAGTCTTCTGGACAGTCCACTCTGATTCTGTACACAAAGTGGAAATGTAGAAGGCCACATTGACTTCTGTTTAGGATATTCTGGGTACAAATACATGTACATTCAGATTTTATACAAATTAAATAAAAATAAAATTACCAGAATTTTATTATGCCACAAATCTGAACATGCAAAAAATTACCCTTCACAGTTGTTTCAGGGTGCGGTAAGTTACTAAGTTTGTCCGCAGGAGGCACTCTTCTATTGGTAGATTTCTTACATGATGAAGATGACGATGACAATGCTGAAAGAATGGAAGTTCTTCAATAAATTCAAATTTCAAAATAGTTTTTTAGAAGTAAATATTATTTCTTCCTATATCTCATGCACAGTCTACCTTCATACAAGTCAGTCCTGTCGTTTACTGGGCTCTTTGATCTGTACTGAACCAAACCAGAATGCGAAGACACCAACAACTCAGAAGTCAGAAAGTCTCGTGTCCCATTACCTAAACCAGAACAAATGAGGCAAACTACAATTACATTTATATATAGGTATATAGACATGGCGATACTTCATATAAATGGTCATCAATCATGTAATATGTAGATGGCTAAATGGCCTCCGTTCTGTCTGAGGAAGGGATCCAACTGCCATATGTCCAAGTAGTGTCTTCATGAGAAAACCTCCATCATCTCCATTATGGCATCAACCTTATCCAAAGGGGTCAAATATCCTCTAAATATGGAAACACTCCACAGGACAAGCTTCAGATATCTATCTACATCTAAATAAGAGACAGTCCTATGGTGGCATTATATAACTGAATGTAGAAAATAACACCTAAGTGACTGACCATGGATGGGCAGAGATGCGACCAACAACGAGATGTCTACCCTAACATCCTGATTCTTCATAGATTTGCACCTTTTTTTCTGAAATAAAAGGGTTTTACTACAGACTATTATGTATATGACTTATTTTTTAATTTAAACCTTTTTAAGTTACATTCACTTGGTTTTCTCGACTTTTTGAAATCTCTCATAATTTTTGTCCAATTGTACCCATGTGGAGTGCAATATTTTGTCTATTTTTTTATTATTTTGCGAAATGTCAGACTAATGTGTGACATTTTATTAAAGGATCCTGTTGTTTAAAAATTATGCAAAAAATAACAAGCCTTAATAACCTACTTGTAACATTTTGAAGTAGTAGTAGTAGTACAAAAAAGGTCAAAGAAAAAGATGCCAAGGTTGAATTGAAGCCCAATTGTATATGAATAATCGCCAACATTGCTCTGATTGGACAACCCCTTTAAAGTGTTTTTCTGGTTTTGGAAAATCCCTGTTCCCAGCTGCAGTTTGTTTTAGAAAAACAAACTAACAGAGCTTTAATTACTAATTCTACTGCTGTTTTGCAAGTCAGCGATAACGAACAGGACCGCTGTAGTAAGGTGTCACTTAAGGAATAAGGCCGGTGCCACACTTGTGTGTGCAATGCGGCAAACTTGCGTAATTCTCTGGCATCAATACCCGGCATTGCCGCCGACGGTTCGGACCAGAGCGTTCAGCTGCATAGAAATACATGAAGCCGCTCACTCCAGTTCCGAGTGCTGGCGGCAGTGCCAAGTATTGATGCAAGAGACTGGCGCGAGTCTCTCACATTGCACACGCAAGTGTGACACCGGCCTTAGGCACACCTTACAACTGTACTGTGCCTCCTCCAGAAATGTTACTCCAGTCAGGGACTGGAGTATATTTATGGTGAAGTGTACACCACTATTTTGATGAATTGGGAGGGCTTTGCCACACCCTATCCCAGATTCGCCTTCTTTGGCAATGATGGCTGGGATTGATGTAACGCCAAAAGTCACAACATATTTGTGTAACTTCGAGTTGTGCAAAAATTTGGTAACATTTAAAGTTGTTTTATATGAAAAAAAAAAACTGTCAATAACACCTTCATTATGAATAGGCCACATTTAGTTTTCCTAAAGGTATACCGCTTTTGGAAATATTCCTTTGGAAACCTTTTTTAAAAAATTTTTTTCTTGAAGCATTTCTAAATTGCAGTCTAAAGCTACTTTCACACTAGCGTCGGTACGGGGCCGTCGCCAATAGGGGCAGCGGATACAGTTTTACAACGCATCCGTTGCCCCATTGTAAGCTCCGAGGAGGAGGGGGCGGAGTTCTGGCCGCACATGCGCGGTCGGAAATGGCGGACACGACGCACAAAAAAGTTACATGTAACTTTTTTTTTTGCGCCGACGGTGCGCCAAAACACGACGCATCCGTCGAACGATGGATGCATCGTGTGGCAATACGTCGCAATGCGTCGCTAATGCAAGTCTATGGAGAAAAAACGCATCCTGCAAGCACATTTGCAGGATGCGTTTTTTCTCCAAAATGACGCATTGACGTACAGCAAACAACGCTAGTGTGAAAGTAGCCTAATTTAGACTAGCTCAATGCCTGTTTCCAAGCCTGATGTGGAAAAAAAAATGCTGAAAAACTCATATATACAACCAGCAAACTGGTTCTGCAATAAAAATAAATAGGAAGAGTCTTTCAAGCTTTTCATAAGTGATTTTTCAGATGTTTTTTTTCCAGACTCTAAGGGCAGTCCCACACGTCCAGATAATTCCGGTACCGGAAAAATCGGTACCGGAATTATCCGTGTCCGTGTGCCCGTGCGTTTCTGTGGCACACGTGTGCCCACTTGGGTACCACACGCACCGTGCAGGAGACAGCGCTAAAGTTTAGCGCTGTCCCCTGCATCTGGTGCTGAAGCCGCCATTGATATCTTCTCTGCAGCAGCGTTTGCTGTAGAGAAGATATGAATATTCCATTTTTTTTTGTTTCTCGTGTTTAAAATAAAGATTCATGTCCCCACCCCCCTCCCACCCCCTGTGCGCCAGCCCGCTGTTCTTAAAATACTCACCCGGCTCCCTCGCTGGCTGGCGCTGCTTCCTGTCCTGGCCGCACCTTCTACTGTATGAGCGGTCACGTGGGGCCGCTCATTTACAGTAATGAATATGGGAGGTGGAGCCGCATATTCATGACTGTAATCGGCGGCCCCACGTGACTGTCACCTCATGTACCGGAGCCACTGACGTGTGAAACCGGCCTAAAAGAAACTCCATATGCACATAACCTTAAAGGGAACCTGTCAGCAGATTTTGCCGCTATAAGATGCGGCCACTGCCTTTCAGGGCTTATCTACAGCATTCTATATTGCTGGTCCGACTTGCAAGTGAAGAAAAATAAGTTATATTATACTCACCCGGGGGCGGTCTGGTCCGATGGGTGTCGCAGGTCTGGGTCCGGCACCTCCCATCTTCTTGAGACGACGCCCTCCTGCTTCTTCATCACTCCCCAGCATCGGCGCTCCGGTGTAGGCGCACTTATCTGCCCTGTTGAGGGCCGAGCAAAGTACTGCAGTGCGCAGGCACTGGGTCTTTCGTGACCTTTCCCAGTGCTTGTCCTCAACTGGGCAGAGAAATACGCCTGCGCAGGAGTGCCAATGCTGGTTAGCGATGAAGAAGCAGGCGGGCGGTGGCGGAAGAAGATGGGAGGCACCGGATTGTCCCCCGGGTGAGTATAATATAACTTACAGTATTTTTCTTCACTTGCAAGTCAGACCGGGGGCTTATCTACAGCATTATAGAATGCTGCCCTGAAAGGCAGTGGCCGCATCTTATAGCGGCAAAATCTGCGACAGGTTCCCTTTAAAGCTAGCCATATTTCCATGATTGATGTAACAATTTGTCCTATTCAGGAATCACAAGTTATATGGGATGTCTACTACGAAACAAGACAGCAACACATCGGTCCATGGGCTGAGTCTGGTACTGCAGCTCATTTTTATTTAAAGAGAACTTGGCATTGTAATTCTGATTACATTGATACCTTTGGTGAAGAAATCCGCTTTGTTGTTCTTTTTTAATCAGCATTTGAAGTTTTCTGCTAGTTATTAGTGATGAGCGAGTGTACTCGTTGCTCGGGTGACCTCCGAGTATTTATGACTGCTCGGAGATTTAGCTTTCATCCTGGCAGCTGAATGATTTACAGCTACTAGCCAGCTTGATTACATGTGGGGATTCCCTAGCAACCAGGCAACCCACACATGTACTCAGAATGGCTAGTAGCTGTAAATCATTCAGCTGCCGTGATGAAAACTAAATCTCCGAGCACTAACAAATACTTGGAGGTCACCCGACTAACGAGTACACTCGCTCATCACTACTAGTTAGCTCAAGGTATTAATGTAATCAGTATAACAGTGCCATTACAGCCATGTCTTTACATTACAAAATCGCACTGACAAGTTCTATTTAAGGCCGGTTTCACATTTGCGGTTGTGTCTGCAGCGTTTCGGATGCATACATCCGCATGTGTCTCGATTTCCTATATTTAACATTGTAGACGCTGCGCTAGCCCGCGTTTGCCTACGCATGCATATTTTGAAGGTGTGCGGCTGACGCGCCATGTTAGAATTTTTCTGGTGACAAATTTCCACCACCATACGCATGCGGATGCCTGCGGAAAGAATGCGTCAAATTAACGTATTACAGTCTATGGGAACTCATGCGTACGCAAGTGCTTGCATTTGCGTACGCATGCGTTCTTCTCAGTAAACATGTCTAGGAACTTGTTTGAAGCCACCCCCCAAGCAAAGGTTATAAAAGTAGGAGTGGGCAGTAGAACTCCATTATTCTCAAGACTCTGGAAGCGACACAAGACTTGCAGCCTCAAGTGTGGAAGACGCCTACAAAATGTAAGTATACAAGCTATATGTCTGCCTGTCCGTTTTTCTCCCTGCAGTCTGTAATCATTTCTGTCTCTCTTGCAGCATTCCTCATCATGTCCTCCTCTGAAGATCAGAGCTCACACAGTGGACTGGAGACTGAAGTGAATACATTTGCTCCTGATTAGTAAATATTCACTGTCACTATTTTACACATGTGACAAAAAATTTATTTTTATTTTTACAGAAGCCTTCCAGTTAATATGATCAGGAGCAGCAGACTCAGGCCCAAGCTCCGGTGGCAAGACGGCAAGTATTCTTGACTGTTTTTATTTATTCTTGACTGTTGTTGTTACTCTTGCCTTTTTTAATTTCTTCTTGACTATTTTTGTGACTTACCTTTTTTTTTTGACTGTTTTTGTTTTAAGGGCAGACACTCACTGCCGTATTCCTCCTGCGATAATCACATCGCACTGAATGGACTGGCCAGCACATCTCCTGCCCCTAGCATGACAGCATGATGGATTACTATTCAGCTGTCAAGTTCAGGTCAGGAGAGCCGACAGCCAGTATGAGTTTTACAATGCGATTCTCGCACGAGAAATACGGCAGTGTGTCTCTGCCCTAGTGTTTTATCTTTCTAACTTTTCTTTTCATTTCTAGGTCCAACAAGGGGAGGAGGAATTAATTGATAACGACCTCCTCATCACCCTGGTGCAGGAGCGAGTTCCGTTGTGGGACACCCGGGAGCAGCAGCACTGTGACGCTGTGGTGATTCGGCGGCTGTGGAATGAGGTGGCCCAAGCGCTGATGGATGACTGGGACAACGCCATGTCACAGATGAGAAAGGCTTTTCATAAGTATTGCAGTGTGGTCTGATGCGGCAGTGAACTTGAAGGCCGGAATCACACAACTGTACTGCAAGTTTGTTGCATCACACATGGTTGTGGGATCCTACCTAAAGTGCATTGTTTAACAATTTTTTTTCCATATTCACAGTGATCAAACTCAAAACCCGTTGGCGTTCGATGAAGGATCGCTTCAACAAGGACCTGAGACAGGAGATCCAAGTTCGCAGTGGTGCTGCAGCAAGGTTCGGGAAATACAAATATCACCAGGTGTGGTCTTTCCTGAGGCCTGTCCTTGCTCAGAGAACGTAAGTATTTTTGTGTTGTATTCCCTAAACTGAATTTTTCTATTCCACAGGAGTTGGCGCTTTTACAATTGTTATTTTTTGGTAGTAATGTTTTTCTTTTCTTTTCACAGAACCTGTAGCAGCACCCTCGAACCTGGATCTTCCTCTGGAGCGGTACCTCATCGAACTGCCACAGACCAGTCCCAGCCATCCACCAGTGAAGCAGCAAGTGGGTTGGCGTCACAGGCTGGAGAACAGGCAGCTGGTCCTTCAGGTGTTCCCCTGTCCCAGTCTTCTGCCTCTTTTTGGGGGGGGGGCTCTTCCCGCCAACGGCAGAAGGCCTCGGACAGGTCACTCATGTCCGAGTTTCTTCACTTGAGCTTGGTGTTCCAGAATGGCCTTAAGGCACTGGCAGATAGACTGGAAAGTGGTCTGACCCATATTAACACACTTTTCCAGGATGTCAACCAACGCCTTAACCATCTGGGAGCCGACCTCCAGAGACCAGCACACCATTTTTTGAATCAGATAGAGCAGGGCATGTCGGAACACCTTACGCCTGATCTCCAACTCATTGTGATGCAGGCCTGCAATGCTGCTTATGTTCAGGCTATGCAGCAGAGTCAGTACTACCACCAGGCACATGTGGTATTTCCACCTGTGCCACCAATTACACACTTAACCTCTATACCAAGTTCTGCTGCATACCACTGTACGGCCACCACCATGCCCAGTCCTGCCGCACACCACTACAGTGCCACCACCATGCCTGGTGCTGCTACAAGCCACTCTGCCACCACCATACCGAGTCCTGCTCCTGCACGGCTGACCACCGCCACCACCACTGGGCCGCCAGAAGATCATGCACGGCTGCCCACCGCCACCACCACTAGACCCCCAGAAGATCATGCACAGCTGCCCACTGCCACCGTGACTAGGCCACCAGAAGATGCGGCACGGCTGCCCACTGCCACCACCACTAGGCGGTCAGAAGATCCCACATGGCTGTCCACCGCCACCACCAGGCCGGGTCGACAAGGTGAACGACCTGCTGACCCCACCACTCCCACCCTCCCAAGGAGACATAAAAAAGGAAGCTTCCACATAAAACTGGACAGAAAGGCAAAAGGACTCGTGGCAGCAGAAGTGTCATGCTACCTCCACCTTCACCTCCCAATGTGTCGGTGTTGTCCAGTTTTTCTCTCCCTTCCAATGTGTCTCTCCCATCCCATGCTTCCACTCCTAATGTGTCTTCTTCCATCCTTGACCTCACAGACCCCACAAGTTTAGTTCCCCCTTCCCCTGGAAACCCTTCATCATCCACTCGTAGCCAATCCTCCCAGCTCCACATCCCCCAGGTCCATAACATTTCCCCCTCAGTTAGTAAAAGTTAATTTTTTTGTAAAGAAATTTGTGTTTTCCCCAAATCATTGCTTGATCTTTGTCTCTATCGTCGCCGGCAACAGACACAGTGCGCCATCAACACACATGTCGCCATATACACACACTGTGTTTTGGCCACCTCATATCTCCCTGACACACAATCTACAGCTCCTCTTTTTTATTTGCTTTACACTGCAGCTTTGCTTCTTGTATGCGTAATGGAGCTATGAGGTGGCAAAAACACAAAGAGGAATGAAAATCCTCAAAAATATATATATATTAATACAGCAAAAAAGGTCAAGGGCCAACAATGCTCACCTGCCCAGGTGTCAGCACTAGTGCACTCAGGATGCAGTGTTTTCTGCATCCTGAGTGCAATAGTTCAGACACACGGGCAGGTGCAGGTACGGACTGGGGCTGAAATTCAGCCCTGGCATTTGAAATCACACAGGCCCATGTTGGCCCCGTCCCCAAGCACCAGATGGGGATATATTACTAATATTTCCCTGGATGGAGTAAAGTAAGATTTTCTGTATTTTCTGAATGTAAATCATTCAGCTGCGGCAAGAAAAACGAAATCTCCGAGCACTAAAAAGTACTCGGAGGACACCCAAGCGTGCTCGAGAAATCTCGAGTAACGAGTATATTCACTCATCACTAATAGTTATCTTATTGATGCAAACTGATTAAACATTTGATGATGGGATCTTTGCAGACTTACCCCAACATCTCTCTTTACCTTCCTTTTGCCTCTACGCTCCATTAATCTGGCATCCATACCTTACCCTATTTTCTCATTTCCCAATACCCTCTTTTTATTATCATAATATATTTCAGGGTTTATAGGAAATTTTCGAGGGCTGCAAACAGGTCATGTTTTCAGGATTTCCTTGCATTGCACAGGTGATAATTTAATCACCTGCACAGATTGATTCTAGCACCTTGTGCAATGCTAAGGAAATCTTGAAAACACGCATGGTTTGAGGCCCTCGAGGAATGCAGTTTGACACCCCTGGTCTAAACAAGCCGGTAATTGCCCAATGAAAAAGCAAAACAAACAAGCAAAACTGATAATTCTCGGCAGCACATTGTCTTGTGATGTGCTGCTGATAATATGAAGTTCTATGTACACAGAACGATTGTATTAATGATCCTTCGTTGCATATAGAACTCTGGCCGGACTGTCTAAATGGGCAAGTAAACGACCCCTTGCACGTAAACCTATCGGCAATCATTTAAAGGACGCGATCGTGCAGCCTTAACCAAGAACTACTTTGATGTTAGCTTGCTGCTTATTGTTTCATTTTATGTTGTTATTGTTTTTGGAGTTTTTTTTTTTAATTTTATAAAAGTTTGTTGAAAGTTAATTAAAAAAAATGAAGTTCTAAAAAAAAAAAAAATTGTTATAGAACCCAAATAATATCTTACACTTCAGATCCAAATTGTACATATGTGTGAATCTTTGGGATGGTGAAAATGGAGGTCTAAGGAGAATACAGATTGTTGTGATCTACCAAAAACCGTTTGCAAACTGCAACAATACTTGATATACAGCGTATACGCCCGTACAATCTGCATGTGTTAATTATGCTACTGCAAAATAGCTAAGCTATTTATATGTAGGAAGACATGAACAAACTGGCACAAAATATAATGGATTGTTTGTATACTATGTGTACATGCTTTCTTTCCGGAATATTTTCTGAATTGTGCACTTACCTTGCTTGTTTGTGCCTCCATACATTGCCATTGGTTTGGAATATTTTATACATTTCTTTTTTGTATATCTACATGTATGGGTAACATATTAGAAATAGTAAAAAAAAAGGCAACACTCCAAAAAAAAATGCAAAAAATGGGGGAACTTTATTGACCTATCTCAGCACTAATTTTCACAACCAGAACAACAGCTGTCTAAGGGGACAAATAATCCTTTATGGGTTTTTAAGTCACTTTTCCTTTATTGTCATATGGTTTTTACCAAATTTATCAAACTGGCACATGGTTCAAGAATTTTGCACAAAAGTAAAAATGCTCTGTATTTCTGTTTTAACCTTTTTGCGACTTTTCAGAGCAAAAACTTTCAAGAGTCTCAACATTTGCACAAAACATTTCTGGTGTACATAAAATCACTAAAGGTGATGTCCATTTACATAAAAAAGTAGTGACCATTAAAAAAAAAATGTGCAATTGATGAAATTAGCCAAAAACATCTGAAAACCCCAACCCTCAAACATTATAGTAAAAAAAAAAAAAAAAAGTGAACGCATAAAATAATTGAAAAGAAGAATAAGGTGCAAATGAAAAACAGGTGTAAAACACCAAAAACTAAACAAAAAGGGGCGCAAATACAATAATGAATCGTGCTCTAAGTATAACATATTTCTCACCTGAATGTACATCACAACTTACAATTTGCCAAATCCAGATTTACAGCCGTTTCCTGAACAGAAATGGAAAGGTTTCTTGGCTTCCTGAATTTCCTTTCAATTTCTCTAATTTCCGCTGCTTGATATCTACAGTACATAAAACACCGTAAAACACATAATGTAAAAAATGCACTGTATACAGCTGCTACACATACGGATACTGAGGAACAATCTGCACTAACACCAAAGTCCTTGCCCACATGCATTATCATCACTGTTGTCACTTACCTCCCACTAAAAAGAATCATGATTAGTGATGAGTGAACCCAAACGGTAAAGTTCGGGGTCCGTACTAGACTCCTAGCATCCGTGCACACACCCTGTCACTGACTTTTTCCCGAAAGTCCATTAGAATATTTAGGTTTGTGGATGAGAAAATCTTGTTGAAGGGCTGCTGCACAGCCAATCAACAAGATTTTAGACTGTGGGCACTTCCGGAGCCATCACAACCATGCCAAGTACTGGCAGTGTGATTACCCCGGCTGTTGTCCCGACAGATATACATTTATTTTCGTTTTTTGTGTGTGTGTTTTGGAACCCAGAATGGACATCATACCAGGCAAGGACCCAGAATGGAGGTGATTATGTCAGAATGGGGTCCAGGATGGGGGTCATCATACCAGAAAGGTGTCCAGGAAGGGTGTCATCTTACCAGAAAGGCATCCAGGAAGGGGGTCATCATACCAGAAAGGCGTCCAGAAAGTGGTCATCATACCAGAAAGGCGTCCAGAAAGGGGGTCATCATACCAGAAAGGTGACCAGGAAGGGTGTCATCTTACCAGAAAGGCATCCAGGAAGGGGGTCATCATACCAGAAAGGCGTCCAGAAAGGGGGTCATCATACCAGAAAGGGGGTCATCATACCAGAAAGGCGTCCAGGAAGGGGGGCATCATATCAGAAAGGCGTTCAGGAAGGGGGTCATCATACCAGAAAGGCGTCCAGGAAGGGTGTCATATCAGGAAGGGGCCCAGTATGGTGGACATTATTATAGGAGGTGGGTCATTATGCAATGAAGGGGTCCAGGATGGAAGTCATTATATCAGAATGGGGGTCATTATTCCAGAAGGCGCCCAGGATGTTGGACATTATTATAGGATAGGGGACATTATACCATGAAGGGGTCCATGATGGAGGTCATTATACCAGGATGGGGGAAATTATTACATGAAAATACCTGAGATGTTGAGAACTCTCTTCAATATTTTTATTTGGTTTTGTTGTAATTTCTCTTTTTTCAGCAAACCCTGAAGGTTTTGCAAATATCCAGTCTTCAGAACACTTCTCCTGGGAAAAAGAACCTAAAAAATGTGTGTTCATATTAATAAAAGGAAACGAAAAGTATGTTTTTATATACTTTAGTTTTCCCAAAGATTGTATATGCTTAAAAATGTGTTCTGCACAACAGTAAGCTACTGCATTTCATGAACTTATAAACAGTTTCTCATAAATGGAGGTTTTACTAAAAAAAAAAAAAACTACCTTGTAACAGCAAATCTGCTTGGTGAAAAAAGTTTTGAAATGTGTAATAAGAAGCTATAATCATATGATTTAAACTCCCTTGCTCCAGTGCCTGCCGCTCCACAGGTGTCTGCATGAACAGGGAGCTATTCTTCAGTTACCTGACTGCTGAATTATCTGACTGTAGAGGTCTAGTGACCGGACTAGGACATCATGAGAAGTGTGGCTGGATACATCCGATGTAACCTGACTACTGCCACCGCTAATAACAGACCTGAGTGACATTAACTGCTGCTCTGGAGCCGGGGGTGTTAGAGCAGGTGAGTAGAGCTCAAGTTTAATTGACCTAAAATGTGATATTAATAAACTTTCTGTCATACTACTTTGTCCAATTTTGATAAGGTCTAAGCTAGTCTCTCCTACTTCTTTTTTCCAGAAGGCATGATGACATCAGTTGTGGCCAAAAGTATTGACACCCCTGCAATTCTGTCAGATAATGCTTAGTTTCTTCCTGAAAATGATTGCAAACAAATTCTTTGTTATTATTATCTTCATTTAATTTGTCTTAAAAGAAAAAACACTAAAATAATTGTCCTAAAGCTAAATTGGATATAATTCCACACCAAACATCAAAAAGGGGGTGGACAAAAGTATTGGCACTGTTCGAAAAATCATGTGATGCTTCTCTAATTTGTGTAATTAACAACACCTGTAGCTTACCTGTGGCACCTAACAGGTGTTGGCAATAACTAAATCACACTTGCAGCCAGTTGACATGGATTAAAGTTGACACAACCTCTGTCCTGTGTCCTTGTGTGTACCACATTGAGCATGGAGAAAAGAAAGAAGACCAAAGAACTGTCTGAGGACTTGAGAAACCAAATTGTGCGGAAGCATGAGCAATCTCAAGGCTACAAGTCCATATCCAAAGACCTGAATGTTCCTGTGTCTACCGTGCGCAGTGTCATCAAGAAGTTTAAAGCCCATGGTACTGTGGCTGCGGATGTTGGATAAAGAACCTCGACTAACATCCAAACAAGTTCAAGCTGCCCTGCAGTCCGAGGGTACAACAGTGTCAACCCTTTTATGATCTGGTGGTTTAGGAACAACATGAGACAAGCTCTGAAGGAAGTGGTATCTGTACTGACCGCAGACCCTGAACCTAGCAGCGCAACTAGAAATAGCCGTGGGGGGTACCTGACGCTCCCTAGACCCCTTGGCACAGCCTAAGATCTAACTACCCCTAAAGATGGAAACAGGAAACCTATCTTGCCTCAGAGAAAATCCCCAAAGGAAAGATAGCCCCCCACAAATATTGATGGTGAGAGGAGGGGAAAATAACATACGCAGAGATGAAATCAGATTTTAGCATAGGAGGCCAGTCTAGCTTGATAGATAGGACAGGAAAGGATACTGTGCGGTCAGTATAAAAACTACAAAACAATCCACACAGAGTTTACAAAATCTCCACACCTGACTAAAGGTGTGGAGGGTAAATCTGCTTCCCAGAGCTTCCAGCTAACAGAAAAAATCCATAAAGACAAGCTGGACAAAAATAGAATGCACAGAACAATAAGTCCACAACATGTGGACTGAAATGAGCAAAGCCAGAACTTACCTTTGCAGAACTGGTCAGGAAACCAGGAGAATCCAAGCAGAGATGTGAATCCAGCCAGAGAACATTGACAAGTGGCATAGGCTGAAGACTAGAGCCAGGCTAAATAGCAGAGCCAGGAGAGACGATTAGTGAAAGCAGCTGCTAAAGCTAAACCCAAGGAGCGGCAGTTCCACTCAAAACCACCAGAGGGAGCCCAAGGGCAGAATTCACAAAAGTGCCATTTACAACCACCGGAGGGAGCCCAAGAACGGAATTCACAACACAACCCGTACTATCCGTCGGCGTCTGAATGAAAAGGGACTGTATGGTAGGAGACCCATGAAGACCCCACTTCTTACCCCGAGACATAAAAAAGCTAGGCTGGAGTTTGCCAAAACTTACCTGAAAAAGCCTAAAACGTTTTGGAAGAATGTTCTCTGGTCAGATGAGACAAAAGTAGAGCTTTTTGGGCAAAGGCATCAACATAGAGTTTACAGGAGAAAAAAAAGAGGCATTCAAAGAAAAGAACATGGTCCCTACAGTCAAACATGGCGGAGGTTCCCTGATGTATTGGGGTTGCTTTGCTGCCTGAGGCACTGGACTGCTTGACCGTGTGCATGGCATTATGAAGTCTGAAGACTACCAACAAATTTTGCAGCATAATGTAGGGCCCAGTGTGAGAAAGCTGGCTCTCCCTCAGAGGTCATGGGTCATCCAGCAGGACAATGACCCAAAACGCACTTCAAAAAGCACTAGAAAATGGTTTGAGAGAAAGCACTGGAGACTTCTAAGGTGGCCAGCAATGAGTCCAGACCTGAATCCCATAGAATAACTAAATCCCATAATGGATACAATCCTGCTCCTATGTTCGTTCATCTTACCATAGATGAACCATTAACACTGGGCCACAAAGTTACAATAGGACACTCCATACTCAGAGCATTTAACCATATACACATCTGTATATTTAATAACACTATGACATTTGTCTATTTTCCGATGTCACATATATAATGTCAATTATTTGGAAATATATCTTATTCACTATGTAGCACTGTACCTGTTGTATTGGGCACAGTTATTATTGTTGTTTTTTAGAATTCTAGCACGGCATAACATGGGTTCAGTATTAAGGACATTTAAAGTATATTTGCACAGCATTCTTATTAAAATTTGTAATGGGGGAGTTCCTTGTATAAATGGTGGGGTTTTACACTGGTTAGCGATGAGTTAATATTCACAGACGCTGCAGCGTAGCTCTTCCCCTATGTGACATGGGCGGTTCATCTTCCTTCGCACAGTGCGCATGTCTGCCGTGGCTGGCATCCCAGGGCATTGTGGACGACGCCTGAGAGTGCCGTTTGCGCCTCAGTGGTGTCATTTTGGCGTCGCTGATGCGTTGCGTCATGGTGGGCGCTGGACATGATGCAGTACCCGGCGCGGACGGCGGCGCACATGCGCCATATTTTGTGCGCAATTAGGGATGATCATTTACCATATAAATATCTCCCCTACACACACCACAGTACCGCCCCCTGACGAAGCCAACGCGAAACGCGCGTTGGGGCTGTGCTGTGTGACCATCTGCTGCCTGTTATATGGGTAAGGAAGAGTGCCAGGAATTACGTTACATTTGATGTTAGATAGACAACAATATTTGGTCCTGGGGGTCTTTTTTGTCCCATTAAAAATGATAGTAGCACTAAGCACTTTATTTATGTTATGGCATTGAGTGGCTGATCACACAGGTCTGGTACCGTTGTTGCTTTCCCTTGCTGAGCATGTAATGTTAGATATATGGTATTTTATTATGATTGTTATTAATATTGAAGATTAATAAAATTGATATATTTTTATATACTAAATTGGACTTGAACTCCATTTGTGAATATGGTTAAATGCTCTGAATCCCATAGAACACCTGTGGAGAGATCTAAAAATGGCAGTTTGGAGAAGGCACCCTTCAAATATCAGGGACCTGGAGCAGTTTGCCAAAGAAGAATGGTCTAAAATTCCAGCAGAGCATTGTAAGAAACTCATTGATGGTTACCGGAAGCGGTTGGTCGCAGTTATTTTGGTTAAAGGTTGTGCAACCAAGTATTAGGCTGAGGGTGCCAATACTTTTGTCTGGCCCATTTTTGGAGTTTTGTGTGAAATGATCATTGTTTTGCTTTTTGCTTCATTCTCTTTTGTGTTTTTTCATTTAAGACAAATTAAATGAAGATAATAATATCAAAGAACTTGTGTTTGCAATCATTTTCAGGAAGAAACTGAGTATTATCTGACAGAATTGCAGGGGTGTCAATACTTTTGGCCACAACTGTATGTGTATAGTAGCCAATGTTTCTGCAGATGTTTAAGTCCTCGTCCAAAACCCTCTCCCACTGCTCTCAGGAATGACTTGATCCACCTCAAAAGAACCACGTTTGGGTGGAACTTACATAAACCCCATGGACCAGGCAATCTGGGACAGTTGGCAGCTATGTATACTGTATGTTCTCTAGTCAATGCTTAAGGCCACGGTCACACATTCAGTATTTGGTCAGTATTCTACCTCAGTATTTGTAAGCCAAAACCAGGAGTGGGTGATACATGCAGAAGTGGTGCATATGTTTCTATTATACTTTTCCTCTGATTGTTCCACTCCTGGTTTTGGCTTACAAATACTGAGGTAAAATACTGACCAAAACCTGAACGTGTGAATGTGCACATGTGCACATGTGCCGGCGCACTATGTCCCGGAAGTATTTCGCTGTGTTCCGGGACATAGTGCGCCAGCACATGCGCATTAATGCTTTTCGGCTTTGCCAGCAGTTGGGCAAAGTATACTGTGCGTGCGCAAGGCGAGATTACATTGCACACGCGTGTACTACAGAGGAAACCTAATCAAATTCAAGACAATATTGCGGCCAGCGGGAAAGGAAGGGGTGCATGAAAGAACAGAAAACACCGCCTATCTGACCATTAACAGAGCCCGCCAAATTCAGGTGACAGAGTCCCTTTAAGGATTGTTTCTGCATCGTATTGGCAAACATTTCTGCAAGAAATCTGCCACATGTGAACTTGCTTTAAATCTTTTTATTGTTTGTATTGCAACATGAGAAATATTCACCATTCCTAAATATGAAATATTTTATTGACTTACCATGAACCTTCAGTTTACAAGATTGACCACTCAGAATAAGAGGAACAGCGTCATTGGAGACTACAGTAGCTTCCTTTATGGCCAGCTGATTGGCACTGAAAAACAATAATTCTAGATAGGTATATAGATAGAAATGACCACATGCAGCTGATTTTTTCATTTATACAAATGGATTTTGCTAGATTTTACAGCTTGTTTGTTTTTTTCCATGATGGAAAAAGTAACATTTCCTAAAGGTTATGTGCAACTATATGGCACCGCTATAGGATGCCACATTTGCTGAATGTGACATGTCAGGTTTTAAAACCTCTCTGATTTACTGCTCTGTCGATGGATGTCGACTAATCTACTACTTATCCAAACTAAATATTGGGTTCCTGCTCTCGTACACGTGGATGTGTACATCTGATGAATGGTGGAGACACCAATCAGTATATATAATTCTCGGAGTGAATAAATCGCAATGAATAGAGTGCCGGACTCCATTCTTTTATGGACAGGCCCCAGCTTGGACACAAACAGTATATGCCATAAATATCAGACACGTGTAGATTCCATTTCTGAAACTTGCTAAACCTATTCTTAGCCCCAATAAAATAAAAAGGCTGGCATCATTTTCACGGTGTCTGGACTCGCTCTACCCGCCGTGGCTCTCGTGCGGTGTTGTGACACATGACCCCAGCAAACAATCAACGTTGGGGTCACTGTCCCTGTCTTCGTACAGATTGAACATGATGAAGTCAGAGATCAGCTTCAGCCCGGACGTCAAAGACCTGCCTGCTCATACATGCAGTTTGGAGGGGTGATCTTACTGACAGACTTCAACGTAGCTTTACAGTAGCTTACCTATTTACCGGGCTGTGATCAATAAGTACTGAGTCTACCCCTGGGTCTGGTAATACCGTGGACATATCAGGATACAAGTGCTAAAAATATAAACAAGTAAAAGTATTAAAAAAACAGTTTTATTTTCACCTGCCATAAGTACATAATTTATTACCTGATGTAGATGCTGTTCTGAATCTGTCTAGTTTTTGTTTCTGCGTCTTTGTACCTGAGATGTGTCCCCTTATTCCTTGTATGTAAATCTGGTCATTTTAATGCTATATATAATACACCATTACCAGAACTGAGACTTTTTAAAACATTTGTGCCTGTTGGCGCTAAAAAGTCACAAAAATTGATTAAAAACAAAACCTTTTCTTTGGAACGTGTCCCTGGTCCACCAGCTGTGCTTCACGCTGGTCCGCTGTCCCTGTACTGACAAACTACCATAAAGTGTTTACTTATCTCTTACATTAGAATGTTATTGTCCCCACTTCCTTCTGTCTTTTTTATCACCTTACTTTACAGTATGCATCTGTTGAAAACAGGTTTTCTATTTTGCCTTTTGTAATGTAAAAATCCTTTAATAAAAACTGAATTTGGAAAAACAAAACCTTTTATTATTTTTCATCAAATTCATGAACTACATGCATCATTTTGAAGGATTTGTTGCAAAAAAAAAAAAATGTTCGGACATATCCTAAGGGCCCCTTTCCACTTGTGAGAAAAACGGACGAGTGCAATCCGATAAAAAATCGGATTGCATTCGGACCAATGTTTTTCAATAGGTGACATTCCATTTGCGATATTTTTCCCAGCCGAAATCGGACTGAGAAAAATCTGTGTCGGCTGAGAAAAAAATCGCAGCATGCTGCGTATTGCTGAGATTCTCGGACGAGACTCGCCAATGCAAGTCAATGGGTGCGAGAAAAAAAACGCATGGAATACGGACCATCCGTATTCCATCCATTTTTTACGGATACCTTACCATTCTGTGGCACAGAACACTGTAAATAGTCCTGTAAATGACTGTATAAAAATAGTTGCAGAGAAAAAAAACGGATTGCATACGGATGTAAAAACGGATGATGCGATTAAAAAATCGCATTACACTCGCATGACACTCGCATGACAATCGCACACGTTACATCTGTTTTTTCGGTCCGTAAATCGGACCGCTTTTTTCTCACACAAGTGGAAAGGGGCCCTAAGACAGAAAAAGAAAAGTCACTTCAATAAACCGTGAATAATGAATCAGCACACTCTGTTTTGGACCCGGTCTAGCTTTTTCCTCAGGCTTGTTTATTTTTTTATTTTTTCCAAAATACTCGTACTTGTACATAATCCATATGATTTGCACAAAAGTCGCATAGTAGAGCAAATGAAGCAGTGCAAAAACATGCTCATCCCTTCAACAAGCCATCCAGACGGCTGTATGCGGCATGTGGAGACACTGCCGAGGCAAATCTAGCATGGAGTCACACTGCATGGTTTTGGGGACATGCTAGAGGATGAATGGGGAAATAAAGTTTGGAAGATTACCAAGAGAAAGAGAACGATCTAAGAAAAAAATGGTTAAGACAAGTTATTATTGGTGAGAAGACATGTATTGAACAAGCCAGCATACATACATCATAAATTGAACATACGGTTTTGAACAATAATGAAGGATATACAGTATAAGGAAAAAACAGTAAAATGCCAATAGGTTTGATGAGACAGCAATCACCCGATATTTCTTTGAAAGTGGACATAAGTCACTGAGCTAAGATGGCTCATTTTGGATGAGGTGGATGGAGTTGACATAGAAAGTAATGAGCTAAAATGACTTCAAAGTGAAGTACGGTATTCAGGATTTTTACCTTGGATTTTATGAGCTCTGTGAATG